>NW_006239371.1:240676-241994 GCF_000226075.1 Solanum tuberosum | reverse complement strand
TCTTTAGTATTTATTTTGACTTGTAGTCCTTTTTTGTTTCTTAGGATTAGTTTAAATTATTTTTTTATTATTATTATCATATTTCTTTTACTCTTCTTGAGATGTCATCTGAAAAAATATGTAGTGAAAAGTGTTCTTGCAATTCTTGCCCTTCTGATTTTATGGGTTCGTATAAGTTAGTTTTTTTTTATCAACTAGATGAGTTGTATGGGGACATGGAAGATTTGTTAATACTTTGCTATAAATCAATATGTAAGCGCAATTCTGAATATAAATTTGAATTTGATCTCTATTATTTAGATATTGAGTTGAGTGCAAAGATTAAATCATATGAAACCCAACAATTTAGTAATAATATGTGTGAGGAAGAAAAAATACTTATAAGTCAACTTGAAGAGCTAAGAGTGGAGGGTCAATTGCTTGATTATACTGTTATTGCTGTTGTCACTGTTGAGAAGAGTTCACTAGAATTATGTAATGAAGAAGATAATATTATTTTTAAAAACTCTAGTATGTGTAAATATGAGGATGTAAAAAAATAATGCAATTCATAAGTTAGGGCGCATTGGACCTCATTCCAATCATTTTTCTACATTTATGTTTAGATGATGAGAAATTAATCGAGCCATCTGAGCCTATAGAAGAGTGTATGGTGGAGGAACAATGTGTTTATATTCTTGAATTTATTGTTCCAACATCGGAGAATTACATTCCTCACTTAGGATCCAAGAAGTGCATAATGCAATATATATTGCTTGATACCTTTATTTTTATACCACCACCTCTTGACCGTAATAGAAAAATTGATTCAAAATTGGGGGTGCAATTCATATCTTCAAAGTGGAAGGAAAAATAGTAAAATTGATGGTGTCGTGCCGCGACGTTAAATTAAGCGCTTATTGGGAGGCAACCCAATTCGTAGTGTAACTTCTTATTTTNNGGGAGTTTTTCTAACCCTTGTTTTAAATTTTATTTAATGCTTCGGAGACATAGAATCTTTTTAAGTGTGGGGTGGAGGAATAAATTCCTAGTTTTTACTGCTTTATTGAGTCTTTTTTTTATTAGGATGGGTTCCTTGGCTTTTGTTTTCGGTTCTTTTCCTGAGAATAGTCCCTTCGAACCGAGTGTCTTTTATTTTTTAGGAATACATTTTATTTTTGTTTTAATTTTTAATTGTTTGGAGAGAAAAGAAAAGATCATTTTTAGTTATGTGATACTTACTATTTGGGCCTAATTTTTGAGTAGTACTTTCTTGTGAATGCTTGTTAAAAATAAATAAATAAAAATTGCAGACTCTTTGACATCTAAGCTCATGGTT
>NW_006239371.1:232713-240576 GCF_000226075.1 Solanum tuberosum | reverse complement strand
TTTTTTTTTTGTTAAAAAAAAAGAAAAAGAAAATAAAAGTATTGAAACATAATTGAGAGGATGAGAATTACTTGAGAAATAATTGTTGAAAAGAGGGCTGAAAATAAAGAGAAGAAAATAATGGATGAGAATTACTTGTGAAATAATTGTTGAAGAGAGGGCTGAAAATAAAGAGAAGAAAATAATGGGTTATGAAGTCTAAAATTGCAAAGTGCTTAAGGAAGTGTAAGTCACTATTATATAGTTTTCCTACCCGTCCCCTAGCCTACATTACAACCCGTTAAAGTCCTATTCGATTCTATTCAAGCATGCTTAATTAGTGGAGATGTACATAATGGGCAAGCATATGGTTCTTTGTGCATACATGTGAATTTTCTTTGTGAGTGTGAGAGTGTTCTTTGATGCCAAGTCCTTAATTTATATTCAATCTTTTGATTTTCGTGTGTGGACTATTTCTTCTTGTGAGGGCACTTGTTTCATGATAGATATGTGATTTTATTTGCTTTCTTTGATGAGAGTAGGTGAGCAAACTTAAATTTGATGAGTTCAAAGTCCTTCTTTGAGGTTAGGAGGTTAGAGGTTTGTTGTTTATTTGAATTTCTTTCATGATGATTAAGAAGTTTACTTGATGTTTTGAAATTCGTACATGGCCTAATTGTTTGTATTAACCAAAGTGATGACATTGCTAGTATGAATATTTTTCTTGGGATGAGTTTTAATGTTTGCTCGAGGACGAACAAAAATCTAAGTGTGGGGTGTTGATGTGAGGCTAAAACTACGTATTTTTTATTATTTCCTCACATTTATTATTTATATCTGTCTTTTTTGAGTATTAATTTGATGGATTATGCTAAATTGGGTATTTTATTTGTAGGATTAAATTGGTAGAAAATTGGAGAAGTTTGAAGCTAAAACGAATTAAAGATGAATGGTTGAAAAAGGATATCAAACAGATAGCTTAATGAATTAAATTTAATAAAACAATATATTTATATATAAAAGGAAATAGCGGCTACAAATTGTGGAAATTCAATTTTACGCTTGCTTCTTGCTGCTGCCACGTGGCAGCAAGTGAATTGTGCAGAATTAAGTTGATGCGGCGGTATAACTGTTCACGCGGCGAAAAACAAAAAGGAATCCAATTCCTTTTGGTTTGGATTCCTAATTCAATTTGGACTCAATTATTTTATTTAGGGTTTCCTACATCTATAAATAGTGCATAAAAATAATTATTTGAAGGAAGGAGGCCAAGAACCAAGATACAAGACACAATAAAATTTTCTTCTAGCTTAGGAACTTTGGAAGAGCCGCCGTGGAGGCCGGAGAATTGTGGTTTATTCTTTCTTCTCCTTTATTATTTATTTGTATTCGTGATTAATAAAAGATAGTTTAGCTATTGTTCTTAACTTTTTATGATTAACACAAGCATATTTATTTTAATAAATTTTGATTGTGTTTTTGAGATAATGAGTAGCTAACTTTCATAACTAGGGTTGTGGCAACCATTTGCGATTAACAAAGTATGAATAGTAAATAAGCAATTCTTGACTAGTATTTTGAACTCGCCTTGTTGCTACTTGCCGGATCAAGGAGGTAATCAACAAGAAAAGAATTATCAACATAGATTTAGTGTGATACTATCTAATAGGCTAGTGTCGATTGGTGCGAAGTAATAACTAAGCCAAACATCGATTATGATGTCTAATATGAGGTAAAGGTAAGGGTTAGTAAATTATACACATGTAGCCGGATCAAGGTGCGGAGTGAAATTCTTTAGATGCCGGATCAAGGATTTAGAGATACATAACTTATCACTTTGCATGTAATACACTAGAAAAGGATTACTATTATTAGGATTACCGCGTTATGAGCTTATGGGGAACACATTCCTAGTTTCTTTTAATAATCTGAATATAAATAAATACTTAGTTCAAAGCTATCTTTTTATTGTTTTTATTTCAATTTAAATCCCCCCATTTTTTATATAACGACTATCGAGTTAAATATTTGCTATTGACAATATTCTTCCATATTCTCTGTGGGATCGACCCCGACTCATAGTTGGGTAAATATATTGCATACAATCGTTTATATTTCTTTTCAAGAGGTATATTTGAACGTTATCACATGCCTCTAGTATACTCATTATCTCAACCTCAGGCACACAGCGATGAATAATCCCATCAGCACAAACACGAAACAAGTAAGGTTCACCCCTATAGAATTTCTTCATATCAAACATAAACTTTTTCCTTTGGTGAAATGACAAATCCGACGGAACCAAATCATTTGCCAAGTGGTTAGCAAAGTCTGTGAACCAGGGGATAAGATCATAAAAAGCAGCTAATACATATTCTTTAGGGAACACATTATTTATCTCAATTCCATCTCCTACCTTGATCATAGTTTCCTCTTCAAGTCTGGACAAGTGATCATCAACTTGATTTTATGTTCCCTTTCTATCCTTAACCTAAAAATCGAACTCTTGCAGCAACAATACCCATCTAATCAACCTTGGTTTTGCATCCTTTTTAGCCATTACATACCTCAATGCAGAATGGTCAGTATGCACTATGAACTTAGTACCAAGCAAGTAACATCTAAATTTCTCGAATGCGAAAACCACAACAAGGAGTTCCTATTCAGTCACAGTATAATTCTTTTGAACCACATTCAGAGCTTTGCTAGCATAGAAAATCGGATGAAGAATCTTCTCTCACCTCTATCCTAACACTACACCAAGCTCTACCCCACTTGAATCACACATCACTTCAAACGCTTGCCACCAATCCGGTTAAATAATGATAGGTGTTGACAGTAGTTTCTTTTTCAACTCCTCAAATGCTCTTAGACAAGCATCATCAAACTCAAATTTAGACTCCTTTTCAAGTAACTTGCACAATGGGTGTGCAATTTTGGAGAAATCTTGTATGAACCTTTGGTAGAAACCTGCATGCCCAAGAAAATTTCGAACACCTTTAAAAATAGCTTTTGAAGGCCCATAGTCATTCATTTCATGCTATAAATACACTACTACTAATGAAAATAGTTTTGAAAGTGTGATCTATAATCATTGATGGCATATCCGGATACCATACTAATGAAGACCTAATTTAGAAAAATAGCCCGAAAAGCATTGAGAGCAAAATCTCGATGTCATTCATGTCATGTGGCCAAGATTCATAGAACATATAGATACATTAATCTATAATCTTTACTTGAGTCATACACATTTATTTCATGAAAATAGGCAAGATTTCATAAAAATAGATTCATAGATTCAAGCTTGTTCATAAATTCATGTAAATAAGGGTTCATAGTCAAAATTCATAGATCAATGCATGGGTTCATATGGAATTTGTTGAATATCATGTAATTAAGTCCAAATCATCAAAATAAGATCATAATAAGCAAATAAATCCATACCAATAGAACCCATGAGGAATTAAGTGATAATCTAATCAAATCTTAGGAAATCAAATTGGAGAATTGAAGAAACTTTGGGGACTGAATGGGTGAATTGAACTCATTGATTAACTCTATACATACCTTGATTAAAGCCTAAGCAATGATGAAGAAAGGAGATTTGAACTTGAAGAACCCTAGATTTTTCTTCTTCCTTGATCTAGAGAGAATATTTTTAGAGAGGATGAATTTGGTCAAGTTTAGGGAATTTATGAGAATGAATTGAAATTGGTAGTTTTAGGGCTTAATTCACTATTATATGTCTTGAAATAGGGTTTAAACCGACGTAGTTTGGGTACCAAATATTTTTGGGAAAAGACCACACTAACCCGAACATAAAAACTAATGAGGTGCCTCACAAGAGAGGTTTCACGAGCCGTCTAAGGCTTCACGGGCCGTATAGTCGGTCGTGAAGCTTCACCTGCCCGATAAGGCTTCACAAAAATATGCATAACATTTTACTCTATGCTCGGAATTAGGCAAACTTGGTGGAGTTGGAAAGAGGACTCAAAGACCTTTAATGATATAGGTCATGGTCTACCTAATTAATTTTTTTCTGAGAGATATGATCATTTCAAGTTGATCAAAATTCAAAGTTTGTTATGTCTCTTTCATGGAAGACTTCACGGTTCGTGTGAAGCTTCATGGACCGTCTAGGCGTTTGTGGTCCTATACACTGACCTTGGGTGCAACCTCACTATCTGGGTGACTTGTGCAAACCCCTAGAAAGGTTGTCCAAGTCACCACGGGCTGTCTAGGGTACCGTCCAGGTGACTCCTTCCAAGAGGCAGTCCTAGATGGTCTCACGATCCCCTTAACGGGTTGTGGACCCCTACACGGCCCGTTTAGGATGCCGTGAAGGGCCATGGTCCATTTTGGGTTCATGGACTTACCTGTTTGCCCTTTTTAGCCCTTTCTCGAAGTCCGAGGTGTTACATTTCGATAAGGTATATATATAACAAATTAAGCAAAGAAAATTTACTATTGGTTACATATTCATTTTCAGTCCATTTGAAGTTGTCAATCACATATGCATATTCAATGTGTCACACAAATGAATGCAGGATATTATCTATAGTTCACATTGACAATTCAAATGGAAGCAACAACACAAAGTTACACCATTTGTATATAACACATGTGTTTTGTCTGATACCTTATTATAGACAAAGAAGTCACCAAAAAGTGTTTGTTTTGGGTAACATAAAGAAAATATGAAATATACTATTGCATATTTCTTAATGGCATAATACATAAATATGTCATTTAACTTGGTCTCAGCTCACAGTTATGCCCTTCCACTTTAGGTGTGCACAAGTAGACACGTAAACTTATATAAAGTTGAACAAATAGACACACACGTCCTACGTGACATCCTACATGTCGACTTGCCCAGATTTTCAGCTAGAAACTTGATTAATTAATTGAACATAACTTTCCCTTTCTATTACAAAACCAAAAAAAAAAAGACAAAAATTTTCTACTTTGCTTTCTCTCCTTCTCAAGATACACATGTTAAAGCATTTTGACCTTGTGTTTGTTAGCAAAATTCAACTTTCAACAAAAGAATGAGAGTTTGTTCCAATGAAATACCAATCTCAATTCAAAAAAAATAAATAGTAAAAACACGATATTATGTAGAAGAATCATAAATTAGGATAAATAAAGAGAATAATTTTTTCTCAACTAATGTTTTATGAATAATTTTTATTTAATATGTCATATTTTGAAAGCTGGACAATTACATAGATCATGAACTTGTTCAATGTTTATTAATTACTTCTCCAAATTCTGATTTAAAACTATGAAAGTAAAAACTTGTATTTGCATTCCAGCAACAAATTAGACCTGAAACCTGCAATTTTTAAAATTCAAGAACTAAAGTCAAGATCTTTAAGATTAAAAGAGGTCAAATAGAATCAATTAGAATGGGCCATAATTCAAATGAATGTTGGAAATTATGAATAGTTCACATTCCCAAGTCAATGCGCGAGTCCCACCACTTGTAAAAACACATGATTTGTCTCATAACTTATTATAAACAAAGATGTCAGAAAAAAATATCTTTGTTTTACTCTCTTAACAACCCTCCACACAACTTTCCCTTTTCTATTACAAAAAAATAGACATTTTATCCAGGAATAAGTCCGCCACACAACTTAATTGATTAGGACCATAAGAGTACTACTTGGTGTATAACCCTGACAGAAATACTACAATTGTGATAGCTCTTAGGAATATGACAGTCAAGAATGTGTGGTTCGATTATAACTTTATATCTTAGGAATAGGACATCACTTTGCTAATGCATTAAGGTTAGACTGGAAATCTACTCTGAATACAACACCTTACATATGTCATATCGAGCCAATTTTACATGAGAATTTACCTGTAGATGGAGGGAAAATAAAGTTTATTTCTCTCTCATTGGTGATGAATAGGATTTCTTTTGTGCTTTTAAATAGAAACACTCCTTCGATCTCTTAAAGAGATGAGAAGAGGGTATCTCCTTGCATCGTGTTTATGGCTCCACTTTGACAAATGATTTGATTGATAAATTATTTGGACAAAATAAATAATTCATTTTCACTTATTAATTTCTTATTTCCTAATATTAATATTAATTTATTAATTCACGGAATTTAGGCTGGGGTGGAATATCAACTTATTTTTGGGTTTTCTATTTTTGCATTACTTAAGCATCCTTATTATTTGTAATACAAGTTTTTGAAATGTTCCTTTCACGTTTTACCCCTATTATTGTATAAAATTTATATAGAGATAAAATTTATATAGACCTAACTCTTGTTAATAGAAAATTGTTCACCCATGATTGAAATACTTCTAGCTGCATATTTGTGCATATAAAAGAAACTATTTTCAGTGTTCACTTTCTGCCCAGACCTTTAATTTGAACAACGTTTTTTTTATGATGAGCCGCTTATAAAGATAGAACTATATTAATTTCTATAGCTTAAAATTATCACTCCAAAATTTTAACCCCAGATATCTTTTTTCATCTCAAATGATCACACGAAGATTGAGGTTTCTTGGAACATAAATACTCCAACAATCATTTAAATAAAAAAAAACTAAGGAACAAATCAATAAATAGAATGAAGATCAATATATAAAAAATTACATAATAACTATAAGATGATGAAACACAAAGCGTAGTGGATTAATATTTTCTATCCAATTTATAAAGGGAGAAATTGGGTACATGAATGGTTGTGTATGAATGTGTTTAATGGTATTATCTAAAAGGTTTAACAATCAAATTCATTAAGAAATAGAAAATGATAAGTTGTAACATCTAATCATTTATTTTGTTTAGTGTAATGTCATTATTGATTTAATTTTAAAGTTAGTAAGAAAATATTTAATTTAAAAGATTAGTGAAGGACATTTTTGTAATCCAACATTGAACTTAAAACCTTTTCACTTATAGTGATAAATGATGATATGATAACGATCATCATAGAGTGTATTTATAAATTATGCAATGATCATACTGGATCTTATTTTCTTCATGCATGTTAATTAGTAGAGGTCCGTTACCTCATTAGGATTAGTAAGGTAAGACCTAACCCACCCCACCCTGCACCCCCGACTAACTTGTACTCTTCTTTTAAAGGTTCTCTTTTATTTATCAACTAGTCTCTGGGTACGCACATTGCATGTGGACCTTGTCTTAATGAATCTAAAATTTTAAGGAATCACATAAATGTTACATCAAAAATTATCTTTGGAGTAATATTGGAATTCTCTCTAAATTAAACAACAAAATATAGATAACAAAATTGTCATAATAAACTAGAGGCAATAACTCATTACTAACTCAATCGAACGCATCAAGAAGCAAATTATGATGGTGTATATGAGAAAATATCTTAAAGAGGATACGAATTAGAAAGCCATTTTTAATATGGTTCTTGGTTCTCTTGATTATTGGGCTTTGACCCTTCTTGATACAGGGCGTCGGTCCTTCTTGATACTTGCTTGTGCTTGGTGTGAGGACATGATGTACATATTGGGCGAGCCTTGTTGTTGAATATCTTGGAAAATGATGTTATGAACGTTCTTGACATTTGGGTCTTTAATTATCGAACTTGATACTCTTTATATATTGGTTACTTGATTTATTAATTATGTTCAATTATGTTTCTCATGACTTGAGAAAGTTTGTTTTGTAAATCGGATGGCTCCGAAACTATAGTTTTGCACCACTAAGCTATATGCTTAGCGATAGTTGTTTCTATCGTAGGGAATGATCGAGAGGAGGCATGAAGCTGGCCATTGGGGATGGAAGATCACAATTGCATATAGACATCTATATTTTGCATAAACCTTGGGACTTGTACATGATCTATGTGTTGTATATTTACATGAAATTTT
>NW_006239371.1:207918-230256 GCF_000226075.1 Solanum tuberosum | reverse complement strand
TTTTAGCATGTTTTTGCATGGCTTCCATACTTAGTACTTAATTGTGCTAACCCCTTCCTTTCCCTTTTTGACTAAAGTGTAGGGATTTGGAGATGATGACATGTCATGGCTATTTGATAGGTTTCTAAGTGTTGAAGATGAAGACTTGGTGAGTCCTCATAGATTCGAGGACAATACCCTACATGTTCCTTTTGATGTATTTCTAGTATTGTTTAAGTTGTGTACGGGATTAGTCCCGAATTTTGTACTCTAAAGTATTAGATGGTTATGAGACATCATGTATAAAGTCTAGAAAGTCTTCCGCTTGCTATTGTTTCTTTTATGAAATGTTTTCTTGGTAAAGAAAGTTTTTAATTCCTTATGATTTTAGTGTCTATGCGATGAATGAATGCTAAGAGGCTTGTATTAGACCTCTTCGAGGTCGAGTACGCCGGTTACGACTAGGGGGTGCTCTCGGGTCGTGACAGTAAGCCCAAGTCTTGTAATGTATTAAATTTACCACTAATTTTGAATAATGGTGTGAAGCATGAACCACCTAGTTTGAATACTCGGAAGTTAGAATTTTTTTTTTTACTAATGTGAGGACAATATATATATATGTATAAGAATCTCGTGGGCTTATATGATTTTGGTAGGGTCATTAGAGTCCGAGATAACTAACATATTACTTGTGCTTACTATGCATATAACTATGACAATTTTTAAGTTGTGACAAGTTCATATAGGATGCAGCGATAAGAACACAACATAGGTAGATCCAAAAATTATATACAAGACTTTGCCGTTGAGGCCACAACTGTAAAGAGACAAGAAGCAACTGAACTATATACATTAGTCTACAAATCCTCTAAAAGATAGAAAATCTTAGTTTAGGACAGGACAAGACCCCGCCTTACCCTTTATGGTGTATTATTCTGACGAATTGTTGATCCTTATAATTTACCTCTATCATGAATTCATATTTTGGCCAAGGCCTTCTCGAATAATTTTTCCACTAAGTCCAAAAGGAGCTACTGTATATCTAAATTGAACTATCAATGAAGAGAGGATGCTTGACAAGATTCTAAGCAGAGGCACTTTGAAACCAACCAATTCCTCTTATTTGTAACTCATCACTACACCTGTTTGATTAATTATTTTGTCAATTAACTCTTGTATTCTAATAATTGCCTTTTTCCCTGAATGTCCACGTTCAACTTGACATCTACAATTATTTTATGTGCTCATTTTGTTTCAGCCTGAGACTTACCCATTCCTCTTATTTGTAGCTCATTAGTGCACCTGATATATATTTGTTACAAAAGTTAGAAGTCTACCTACTGAAAAAATAAATGCTATTTTGTTTGAAAATAATCCTATGCCTCAAAATAAATGAACATTTTCATACTCAATAGCATTTACATCTTTAGCCAATTCTTTATAATGATGTATAATCACTTTGTATATCCAAACTCGATATTATCTTACATTTTCAACTAGTTCATTATAGTGATGTATAATGAACTATAATGTACCTTATCAAACTTCTAAGCATAAGACTACTTGTATTACCATTGGTGATCATGTAATGTTTCTAAGGCTTTAGACCGATTGTTTCAAAGGGAAAAGGTAGAAGTACCTTCCTAGACTATGACCCAAATTTTAGAGACACATCATAACTAAACTAAGGTCCTATAACCCCCCGAACTCATTTTTTTATAATTTTATACACCTTTTGGCTTACGTGGCATCCAAATATCTCCCACGCGCCTCAATTGCATGGAGTCACGGCCTGTGCCACATAAGCCAAAAGGTGTACAATATTATATATAAAATGAGTTTAGGGGGATAATACTACCTTAGTTTAGTAAAGGTGTGTTGATAAAACTGCTATCAAAGATGCTTCATCTAATACTAATCATCAGCGATCGTTCAATAGTAATATAACCCAACTATTGAATTAGGGTCGAGTCCTAAGGGAGCGGTTCGTACTCAAAATCAATACAAAAGCATAAATATGCTCAAGTCAATCATAGCTAAAAACATTTATGAAGAAAATCATAATTCAAGTTTGGGGTGACACAAGTGTCAAATATCAAAGGGGGTTTTGTAATCAATTATCAACTAAGACAGCAAATAGTATGAAAATACGAATATGGAGATGGGATTCTTGGGATGTGATAGGATTATGGGCTAAGGTAAACAACCGGGTAATTGCAATTAATAGTAAACCGTTGCAAATCAGTGAATGAGCTAGACTTTAGTTGAGGTAAACTTTCTCTCGAACAATTTACCCCGAATCAAATTGGTTTCTCTCGAACACCAATAAGCGGCAATGAAGTACAACCTTCACTTTAGTCCATTCACTCTCTCGAGCTGAATGTGTGGAAAAGGGTTTAGGGTTCACTCTCTCGAGAAAAACCCATGACAACCCAATACCCACAGACCAATGATTCAGTAATTTTGGTTTTAAAACCTCTCTCTCGAGCAAGCCAAAAACATGAAGTTAGGATTGTATTTGCAACTACAACCCATTAAATTCAACCACAACTACTGAACGAAATCACTTTTAAACAGTAAATAAACTATCAATTAGCAATACCCCAAGGAGATAAATTCAACCCCATAATCACATAATCACACCCCAAGAATTGGGGTTTTAGCTAGACATAGTAAAAAGATAGAAATCGATACCTAAATGTGTTTCCATGAACTGGGTACGATTAGTATTGTCTTTACAAACGTCTAAGATGAAGAATCTTCAATACCCACTTCCAATTTCTTAGAAATGGAAATCTTCAGAGCTAAAGAAAAGTTGTCTCCAAACTCAGTTCTAAGTTCTAAAACTGAATAATAAACTTGATATTCTAAAATTGCATACTAAACTTAAAAATTCAAACAAGTATTTATAGTTGTCAAAAAAGTGTGCTGCGAAGGACCAGTCAGCGCAATAAGTTGGGATCGCCGATCCACTCGGCGATCCGCCCTTTTGGTCATTGTATCGCCGTTTTTCTTTTGCCTTCAGCATCCTTGAGGTCCTATAACTTTGGGCGATTAGACACTGCATTGCGGAACTCTTCAGCGTCTCGCCGACTGCTCCTTTCTATCGCCGATTTGATTTTCTCCTTCAGGGCTTGGCACACTGGAACATTAGGCGATACCAAGGCCATTCGGTGACTCGCCCAATGGTTTAGGCGATCCTCAGGCCTTCTTTTCTTCGTTCTTTCAGCTGCCTTGTTCCTTATTGCTCAATAGTGTCCATACTTTGTCCCTAAGTCCAAATACCTGAAATTCAAGGATTTACATCAGTTATTGAGACAAAATATGCATTCGAGGACACTAAATCTATTAAAATAAAGCCCTAAATGAGTCCAAATCGTGGACTCATCAACACACCCAACTTAAACTTTTGCTTGTCCTCAGGTAAAACTCAAGTTCAGCAGTTCAAAAAGGATGTCGCAAACAATGCTTCACAAGACTTAATCATGAATGCACACAAGAAGACTCAGCTTACGCATGCAAGGATCAATTTTGCACTCAAAGATTCAAGTTGTGACTCACCATTACCAAAGAATCTCAAGCTCACATTACTTGCTTCAAATGCAAGTTCAAGCTCAACAAAAGTGTTCAAATGCCCTCACACAAAGGATGATTCCACATTCACACGTAATGGTTCATCAATTTAAAGCTCTGGAATCAATTGCAACGCTCACACTCACAAAGATGAACATGATGCATGATTTCACCCATAGGTTTGCCCTTATTTTCCAGCTAACAATTGCTTCAGCTCACTTAAGATCACAAAGGTCTTTTCAAGGCTTGTAATAGGGTTGGGTGTAAAGGTATGGTTATTTAGGCTCAGTGACTTCTATCCTCATGAAATGTGGTGTGAAAAACACTTTCTTTCCTTTTCTTCATCATTTTCATTCGTGCTCGCAAGTCACCCCATTATTCATCTTCCATGGACTATTGGAAACCCCAAATTCTTTGAACTTCCACAACTTTTTCGTTCTTTTTCTTTTTCATTCCTTTCTTTTGTTTCATCATTTTTTTGGTATGGAGGGGTTCCATTTTTCTCAAAACATGGGTAAAGGGACTTTCTTGCACTCTTTGATTTACCTTCTCTTTTCACCACACCCCCAACTTAGGCTTTTGGCCTAAGTTGACTATTCAAACAAACCACAAATCAAGAGGATTATGGGTAATGGATTAAGAAAGTTCATGTTTTCATCAAGTTTCTACCAAGAAAAGGTTTAGGCTCAAGGTGGTGTTCAAGCAAGGAACACACACTCACAAGTTAGGCCACAAAAGAGTTATATGTCAAATTGTTTCACAATCTTCAAAATTGTCTATGATCATATCAAGATATTGCATCACTTAGTCAACCAGACTAACGGGGAAAATTCTAGGTGTCATCATGCGTGGTTCACATAAAGATCATCACACAAGGCATTGACACCAATGACAAACAAGACTTCACACTTTCGCTAGTGTTTAATGTTCATCACAAGAGACTCAATTTGATACTTGGCTAGTCACAACGAGATGCAAAAAGTTCACATATTGCCAATGCAACTTCATTTGGCCTCATCGTAGCCGCACATTCATTTTTGTTCAATCATGAGCACTATTCAAGTCATCGGTATTGATCAAAACCGATACTCAAATTTGCAAAAGAACAGCCACATTCAAGCACAGATAAGAGGTGGCCCAAATTTTTGGAAGGGGTCCAAAAATTAATTGCAATTAAAACAAGGAGCCACAAGCTCAATCATCCACAATAGGCAATATAAAACACAAGATAAAGCTCAAATCCCAATTATATAAACAAAACCAATAAGGTCACAAAAGGTGGGCCTCACCCCACCACAAATAAAACATTTGTCCTCAAATGCAAATAAAAATATCCAAAAGTCAGAAACTAAGACAGAGAGGGAGGTAAAGAAAGGGTCCTATCTACATAGTCCCTCCATTTGTCTGGGCATCAGTGCCCAGTGCATCACTCTGGTCATGGGTCTCAGTATCCGGAGTCACCTCAGAAGAAACAACAGTACCTGACCCACTAGGAGCTGCCAAGGGTGTAGCCTCCAAAATCGTCTGCACAGTTGCATAGAATCCCCGGGCCCATGAAGGAATATAGGGGCCTTGAGCAGTAGTCTCCCTGTCAAAAATGGGCCTCTTGTCCTTGCCTTTATCTCCAAGTGGAGGTTCTTGTCTTCTCTGCTTGGGGGGATTTGACCCCCCTTTGTAATATCCCGTGCTCTTTTCTAGGGTGGCATGTTTCTCCCAGCAACTTTCGGTCTAGCCATGTCTGCAAAGCATTGACAAAAAGTTAGAAAATATTCAAATAAAACTCGCCGAATCTCTTTGGCGAGCTAGATCGGGCATGCCAAAAGGATTGGCTCTAAAGTTTTAGCAAGTCGGCGATGGGAAGGGCCTTTCAGCGATTCGGCGACAGCTTTCGGCGAGCAAGTGCTAGCCCGCCGAAAGTTACAGTGCAAAAAAGGTTCAGGGGTGCAAACAAAAGGCGATCAAGAAGACTTTCGGCGTGTCGCCGAGTGCCTTCGGCGACCTCAGGCTTCTCCCCGAAAGTTACAGAACCTAACAACAAGTATAGCATGAAATTAAAGGCGAGATGGGGTACTTCAGTGAAATGCCGAGTGGTTCGGTGAGATCGACCTACCTTGCCAAACGACCCAACTTGCCTACTTTAACCGAACTTCTCGAATTCAACCCTGCAACCCCCGTAAACAAAATCAAACCAAGCACTAATCAAATAAAAACAAGACCCATAACACCAATTGCCTCGGGATACTCAAACTTCTCTCGGTTTTGCCAAATTTTGCCAATTGACGACCTTTGCCCTAAGAATGACATCACCCTTTCATTCATTGGGCAAATTGCATCGTTCGGCACAAATAGGGGCTACTCAGACTTCACCCAACTAACTAGACAACATGCAAGCTCAACCCTACATGAATTAATTCATTTAAAAGCGCAAAATTATGGGATTTCAACATTATATACATTACGGGCAAGATATTCAAATTAAAATAGGCATTTAAGCATTCTAATCCTATCAGAGAGGCCCAACACACTTCAACAAGATAATAATGCTGTAAATGAGTACAAAGTTGATAAAAATAAACTCGGGATTAGAAAAACCAACCTTTAATGCTGATTAAAACAAGATTGTAATGCTAGGCGGCAAAGTATTTCCAATCTGAGCACCAATCAACAACTCAAATACAGTAACAAAGCAAGAAATATAGAAAATACTAAGCGGGTGTGAGTTTGTGATGTTTGAAAGTGAGGGAAAGTGAAGAATTTGAAAATTTAAACCTTTGACCTTTAAAAACCGTCTAGTTATCGCCCATCAGGCGACATTAGTCGTGATCACCAAACCACTCGGTGACATGCAGAGTGGTCACTTACCTCGCCAAGTTTTACCGGACCTCTAGTTAATCTGGGGGTCCAAACGGTGGACTAGATCGCGATCGCCAACCTGGTCGGTGATTCGCCAATAATTTCATGGGCTCGCCGATTGTTACAGACTCTACTGTGAAGTTCTCTTGAGTCCAACTGCTGTCTAGGTCAGGATTGCTGATCTCTTCGGCGATGCACCGACTGGACTTTTGGCTCACCAATTTGCACTCACTTTCCACACTTTGTCCTGAACATTCAACACATTATTATTGCAAACTTAAAAAGAAAGATAATAAAACTTGGGTTGCCTCCCAAGCAGTGCCTTAGTTAACGTCGTGGCATGACACAAGTCCACCTTCAAACCTCATTCTTGGGGTTGACCATAGTGTCACTAGACAACCCCTCTTGCTGTCTCGGGTTTAGATGAGATGAGTTATGACCCATTTGGGTCTCCAACTGCTTGATTGATAGTGAATGGGAGGTGACGGTCTGGCTAAAGGTTGACACATCTTCTTTCATTTGCTTTAAAATTTGGTTGGACCCCTTAACTTTGTTGAGGATACGAGAAAGCATATCCTCAGACCTAACACCTTCCGAATCCTTTGGCTTTTGGCGCTCGTGTAGAGGTACATACCTATCATTCTCCCCATCCTTCCAATTTGGATTACGGTCCCTCCATTCACGATCTCAATCTTTCCAACCTTCATCACTACTCCAACCTTGGTTACCACCCTGCCTCGGGTAGTTTGAACGATAACCTCTACCTTGGTTGGCTAGGAAATTTACCTCTTCATTATACAAGGCCTCAAACTTGGACTCATCCGGGTTAGCACACCCTACACCCACGACATTGACACTTTGAGCACCAGCTTCCATGACATTTTTAGACACAATATCAAGTTGTGTCATGATCTTGGCCATGTTCTGGTCCCTCTCTTGGTCCTTCTCCATCTGTTCCTTAGTCAACTTGAACGTGAGCGGGGAGACCTAGTCTTCACAGGTATACCACGCCCTGTTTATGGTAGTCATGCTATCCAAGAGCTGAGCCGCTATCACATAAGGTTGTTGCATCAAACCTCCTAGAGAAAGTTGGTCAGCAACACCCTTATTTACCGAGTCAAGACTCCGGTAAAGATACTGCAGCAACATGTTATCAGGCAAGCCATGGGTTGGGAATTGAAGCACCAACTTCTTGAATCGCAGCTCAATTTCATGAATTGGCTCACCTTCTAGACGCTTAAAACTCTTAATGCTATCCTGAAAAGTCAACATCTTCGAGGGAGGAAAAAATTGCACTTGAAATGCGGTAACCAACTCCTTCCGCGAAGTGATTGATTCACGTGGCAATTCAGCCAGCCACTTGCACACCTTTCCCAACAAAGAGAACGGGAACAACCTCAATCGGACCGACTCTTGGGAGATGTTCTTGAAGGAGAACGATCCGCATACATCCACAAAATTTCCAATATGCTCATTAGGAACCTCATGATTCAAACCACTGAAAATCCCATTTAGTTGCAAAAGTTACAACATAGTACTCGTGATGTGAAACATCACATTCTCTTCGGGCGGAGGCAAGGGAATGGAACCAATACCGCCCATGAGATGGGGGTCATTAGCATGAGTTCGTTGACATTGTTCAGGTTTCCGATGTCATCTTGATTGCCTACATGGCTGCAATTTTTGTCGTTCATGCTCATACTTCCTGTTTTTAACACACAAAAAAGCAAAACAAAACTAAAAATTAAGTATCACTATAACTAACAAGAACAAAATTCGGCTTAACGAAAAAATTCTCAAGTGACACCACTCTCCGGAAGCAACGCCATTTTGATAAAACCGTTATCAAAGATGCTTCATCCAATACTAGGCATCGGCGGTCATTCAATAGTAATATAACCCAACTAGTGAGTTGGGGTCAAGTCCCAAGGGAGCGGTTCGTACTCAAGAATCAATAGAAGAGCATAAACATGCTCAAGTCAATCATAGCTAAAAACATTTACGAAGAAAAACATAATTCAAGTTTGGGGTGACACAAGTGTCAAATATCAAAGGGGGTTTTGTAATCAATTATCAACTAAGACAGTAAATAGTATGAAAATACGAATATGGAGACGGGATTCTTGGGATGTAATAGGATTATAGGCTAAGGTAAACAACCGGGTAATTGCAAATAATAGTAAACCGCTGCAAATCAGTGTATAAGCTAGGCGTTAGTTCGGGTAAACTTTCTCTCGAACAATTTACCCCGAATCAAATTGGTTTTTCTCGAACACCAATAAATGGCAATGAAGTACAACCTACGCT
Source organism: Solanum tuberosum (assembly GCF_000226075.1). Classification (NCBI taxonomy): domain Eukaryota; kingdom Viridiplantae; phylum Streptophyta; class Magnoliopsida; order Solanales; family Solanaceae; genus Solanum; species Solanum tuberosum. The sequence goes on along the minus strand of NW_006239371.1, from coordinate 221,544 downwards.
TTAGCCCATTCACTTTCTCAAGCTGAATGTGTGGAAAAGGGTTTAGGGTTCACTCTGTCGAGTTGAACCTATGACAACCCAATACCCACAAACCATCGATTCAGTAATTTTGGTTTTAAAACCTCTCTCTCAAGCAAGCCAAAAACACGAAGTTAAGATTGTATTTGCAATTACAACCTATTAAATTCAACCACAACTACTGAACGAAATCACTTCTAAACAGCAAATAAACTATCAATTAGCAATACCCAGCAGCTAATTCAACCCATAATCACATAATCACACCCCAAGAATTGGGGTTTTAGCTAAACATAGTAAAAAGATACAAATCCATACCGAAATGTATTTCAATGAATTAGGTATGATTAGTACTGTCTTTACAAACGTCTAAGATGAAGAATATTCAATACCCACTTCCAATTTCTTAGAAATGGAAATCTTTAAATCTTCAAAGCTAAAGAAAAGTTGTCTCCAAACTCAGTTCTAACTTCTAAAACTGAATAATAAATTTGATATTCTAAAATTGTATACTAAACTTAAAAATTCAAATAAGTATTTATAGTGGTCAAAAAGTGTGCTGCGAAGGACCAATTGGAAGAATAAGTTGGGATCGCCGATCCACTCGGTGATCCTCCCTTTGGTCATTTGTATCGCCATTTTGCTTTTGCCTTCAGCATTCTTGAGGTCCTGTAACTTTGGTTGATAAAACACTGCATCGTGGAACTATTTGGCGACTCGCCGATTGCTCTTTTCTATCGCCGACTTGATTTTCTCCTTCAGGGCTTGGCATACTGGAACATTAGCCGAGACCAAGGCCATTCGGCGACTCGCCCAATGATTTAGGCGATCCTCAGGCCTTCTTTTCTTAATTCTTTCAGCTACCTCGTTCCCTTTTGCTCAATAGTGTCCAAATACCTGAAATTCAAGGATTTACATCAGTTATTGAGACAAAATATGCATTCGAGGACACTAAATCTATTAAAATAAAGCCCTAAATGAGTCCAAATCATGGACTCATCATGTGTCTTTGAAATTTTGGTCATAGACTAGGGAGGTACTTGTGCCTTCTCCCTTGTTTCAAATAAACAATTTTTATATATATTGTTTTGAGTGTGTACGCATTTACCAACTCATATAATTACACAAGTTTATAAAGATATGACATGGAGTCTCCCACATCACAAAAATGAAAAATAAAAAAGCTTTAAATTTAGATAAAAATGATTACAAATGTCTTTTATAAAAACTATTATTACTATCTTAATTTACATCCTACTTAAAATTTGTAGTGAATCTGATAGTTCGATTGAGATATACATGAAATTTGATTAATTATGTGAAAACAATTTAAATTTATTTGGTCAATGTCTAGGAACGCTCAACATCTATTTACTTAGGTAATGGATTTGATTGTTCAAATACAAATTTGATTAACTCTTTTGAACTATTTGAATTCATTTTGACTTTAGTCTAGAAATTATGGACACTTATGAACTATAATAAGAATGTTTTTAATTACATTCAATTTAAGTATTAAGAGAATAGGAAACTGACCAAGGGGAGACATATAAACACAACTGAGATAATATCAATTTGTTTCTTTATTTTATTCAATTCATTATTGTTTGTTAATACTCTAACAATGAAGGACTTAGATTATCTAATAGTGAGTTTGATTCTATCTGAATCTCATTTTGGCATGACATAACGTGTTCCTTTGTTTGGTCGTGTTCATCTATATATTGTCGGTTTGATTTAGCATACTGTATGTAACACCTTGGATTTCAAAAAGGGAAAGACTACATTAAATTGCAGCAACAAGTTCAGGTCTACAACACCAGTCTACAGTGTCGTAGACTAGTCTCGTAGAAAGAGAGAAAATATTTTTTTAAATCAAGTCCCGCTACCTTTTCTACGGTTCACCGGGATGGTCTGTCATTCTTTGTACGAGTTGTAGGTAGGTCTAATGGTTGGGTCATAAACATAGTGAAATTTTGAGGGTCAAGATTGGTTTCTACGGCTGGTGTCTATGGGCAGTAGAAAGAACTACAAACCGTAGACAAGTCTCGTAAAATATTGGTCCAAATAAAAGGTTTCTGAACTTTTTTACGGTTACGGACCGTAGATTAAGCAGTTACTTTAAGGGGCTTTTGGATCTTTTCCCTTTTTGTTTAAAATCAAAGTAAGTCGTTCTAACCTTCATCTTAAGCCGTATTTAATGATTTTGAGTCCTAAATTATCCACTCAAACCCCATTCTCCTAATTCCCAAAAATCTAACCAAATTCATCCTCTGCAAATTCTCTCAAGGCTAAGGAAGAAGAAGAAGCTAGGGTTAATTCAAATTCATCAATCCCCCATTCTTTTTGGGCTTTAAGTATCAAGGTAAGTGGGTATTCACCAATGGAATCCTTTCCTCCATGGGTCCCCAAGGTTTCAATTTCTCAATTCAATTTCAATTAATTAATTTAGAATTTCAATTCAATCTTTGTGGGTTTCATTTAATTATGATTTATTATGGTTGATTAAGTCTTCTCATGCATGATTTAATATTAATACATGCTATTTAAGTTGAAACAACATTGACCTATGCCTAAATTATTATTTTCAACTATGAACTCATGAACCTATGAACTGTGAATTTATGAAGATACACATGTTGTTGAGAAATTATTGCAAATGATTTAGGGATGCTTTGAAAGGGAAGTATAGATATTATTGTCAAAGGATTTCTCACATGCTATAATGATCATGATTGTGAAAGTATTTCTCACATATAGATGTCACGACCCAAACCGTCGTGATTGGCACCCACACTCACTCTCCAGTGGGAGAACCATTACTACAACCCAAACAAATCAACTAAACCAAAACTAAGGCATTTAAGTATACGAAAGCAGGAGAAATACTAAGGAAAGAAATAGAGTTTCCATAAACTCTAATAAAAGTCTAACAATAATAAACTAACATTGCGGAAGTAATAACCTAGAACCTGAAAGTCAATGTACCGAAACATCTAAAGTTCAACAAGTCTATACAAGAAAAGATACAACCCCAAACTAATGAACTAATCAACTAACTAGAAAAGTCTATGTCCGAAATGAGGACATAGACGGAAAGAGAACTCATGGCAGCCCGGAAGAATTGCTCACCCTTGAATTCGAACGATCACTGATCTTCTAAGCGAGGTATGTCAATAGCTGCCGAAAAATGACCTATACTCAATAAAAATAAGAGCAAGTGCAGTATCAGTACACAACCACAGTGTACTGGAAGGATCACACCGCTATCCCACTAAGTGTAACATAAGCAAGTCAATACAACATTATAAACACATGCATATATCGAACATATACAATATTATCAACATTTATGAACAACAAAAAACTACACATTTCTCAAGATACACAATTATGATAAGACATTGGTCCTCTCACGGAACCCAAACCTCACATTTCTAAAGATACACAATTACGACAAAACATTGGTCCTCTCATGGAATCCAAACCCAAACAGTTAGAATACGGGAACGTGGTACCCGATTTAATAATTATGTCAGAACATGGCAATCGATCCCATAGTTATGTCAGAACGCATCAACCGATCTAAGTTAGTTATGCCGGAACGTGGCAACCGATCTATCCAACACACCACAACCACAATCACAAGTATATTCTCAAGATCATACATTTCAGTCATGATTCATGGCATTCATCAATCCTTTATCTCATTTACAACAAGTGTGATCAATAATGCAACATTCATATACATACAAGTATCATATTGAAGCAAGAACAAACATACATCACACAATCATAGAATCACAACAATCACCTACCTCGAAACAAGCTTGAAAAACTAAGAAACTTGATCCTTCCCTTTCTGGATTTGTTCCTCTTGTTCTTGGTCTACAACAATCAATACAATACGGGAATCAATAAACAATCACTAATTATCTGAATTGTTACCAATTCTTTGAACCCTAGATCATACCCATAATCCCAAGCATTCAAATTAGGGCTGTTTTCACCATAAATTCTACACCAAAACCCTCCCCCATCGATAATGACCTATTAGGTTACGTTCTACGGATCAAAAAATGGATTCGAGGAGTTAAAACCTTACCTTTAGCCTCAAAAGTGGTGAAAAAGGGTCAAGAACTCGTCTGGGGTCGTCTCCTAGCTCTCAAAGTTGAAAAGTGCAAAATAAAACATTTTTGGGGTTTATTTAGGATTTTAAGTCGCGTTGAACTCGCCACAGCGACCTTCACCCCGTTGTAGCGACCTCGCCCTGGCGGCAAAAATCCCGCTCCATCGACTTGCACAGAACCAGTGTGTTATTTTAATAATTTCAATACCCCCATTTCACAACACACCTTTTACCAACGACGCTCGGAAAATACCCTTCACGCTAAGATCAATTTTGGGAGTTCTACTCACGCGAATTCAATTCCATAAAGTCGTACAAATTCCTTAACGAGTTATCAATCCACCCATGTAATCACAATCATAAATACCTCATCCGATTGTTACCATTTTCCCCTACACCTTAATGACTCCGATTTCGTCCAAATCTGGACTTGTTTGGGAAATTTCAAGTTGCTACGAAAAAGTTTACCGACCCAAAAATTTTCCCGTTGGCATTCCTATAATGACGGGAACAGGTCGTTACAATATATACCAATTTACCCATCACTCCTCCTCGAGTGACAAACTTAGGAAAATAGGCTAAGGAAGGAATGAAGTAGTACCTGAATCGACGAACAATTGGGGATACTTGTCTCGCATGTCCCTCTCGGTATCCCAAGTGGCTTCCTCAACTGGACGATGCTTACATTGAATGTTCTCGGATTTAATCTCCTTGGTCCTCAACTTGCGCACATCACGATCAAGAATGCAATCGGTTCCTTCTTATATTGGAGATCTTTGTCTAACACAATGGAGTCCCGATTTATGATATAATCCCCGTCACCATTATACCTCTTCAACATGGACACATGAAATACCGGATGAACACTCGATCTATGCACTACTGGTCCCAGACATTCGAGAACCTCAAATGGACCAATGTATCGCGGACTTAGCTTACCTTTCTTGCCGAATCTCATCACCCCTTTCATGGGTCATACCTTTAGAAGAATATTTTCACCGATTTGAAACGCCATGTCTCTTACCTTATGATCTGCATACTTATTTTGTCTACTCTGGGCTGCTAAAAACTTAGCTTGAATACTCTTTACCTTATCTTACGCATCATTCACTAAATCAACCCCCCAAAGGTTTCACATCCCCAGCCTCGAACCATCCTATGGGTGATCTACATCCCCTTCCATAGAGTGCCGCAAATGGTGCCATATCTATGCTGGAGTGATAACTATTAATATAGGAGAATTCACACAAAGGTAGGAACTTATCACAATGCCCATCAAAATCAATCACACGTGCCCTCAACATGTCTTCTAATACTTGAATAGTCCTCTCTGACTGCCCGTTTGTCTGTGGATGGAAGGTTGTACTAAAAGTGAGTTATGTGCCCAATTCATCATGTAATTTCCTCCAAAAATTGGATGTGAATTGGGTACCACGGTCTGAGATGATAGAGAGGGGCACCCCATGCTACCTCACTATCTCTTTTACATACACTTTAGTCAATTGTTCAACATTATAATCTATTCTTACCGGAATAAAATGGACTGACTTAGTCAATCTATCAACGATTACCCAAATAGAATCAAACTTCCCCAATGTCTTGGGAAGACCAACCACAAAATCCATGGCTATCCTCTCCCATTTCCATTCCGGGATTGACATTCTTCGAAGCAAACCTGCAGGCCTTTGGTGTTCATATTTCACTTGTTGGCAATTTTTCCCTTCTCGAAATTTCTAGAGTTACATACTTAGTATTACAATTAAGCACAGCATAATAGGGGGAAAACCAAGTCATGCCTAAGATTACATCAAAGACAGTAATATCCAAAATCACCAAATTAGCCCAAGTCTGAAAACCCATAAACAAAATACGACAAGCACGATACACATGGGTAACTATGACTGACTCTCCAACTGGGTAGAAACATCGATAGGGGCATCAAGTATATCACAAATCATATGAAACTATGAGGCAAATCGCATGGATACATAAAAATAAGTAGAACCCGGATCAAACAACACATTAGCCATCCGGTCACAGATAAGAATAGTACATATGATCACCACGTCAGACGCCTCTACCTCATTCTTACCCGAAAAAGCGTAACACTGAGCCCTATCATCTTGACGAGCCACTTCCTTGCCTGGTTGCACGTTACCCCTGCATGCATTACCATTTCTCTACCTCCATGTCCTCACTGATTACCTCCTCGCCCACCTTGTGGATACCCTCGACCATTATTACCATTCCCCGCGGGTACCACTGCTCTAGTCTGCTGCTGCGCAGAATCTAACACTCATGGGTAGGGATAATATCTCCTTATATGCTAAGGTTCTCCACAATTGTAGCAAGTACGATCAAAAGATAGCCTACTGCCCACTGAAAGTGCGACTCCCTGGCCATCCTGAATCAAATTATGAGATGGAGTTCCCGAGTAATTACATGTAGAGGCGGGCATAGAGGACTGAATTGGCTTGGCTGCAAGCGTTGGACTCCCTGAACCTCTGGAATAAGAACCTTGAAAGTTGTCTGAATTCTTGGCCCTTTTTACCAATGCCTTAGCCTGACCATCTCGCCTCACCCCTCCACTTTCTTAACATAGTCTGTTACCTCATTAAATCTCCTCCCTGCAGAGGTCATATGAACATTTAATACCTGCAACTCATAATTTAGTCCCCTAATAAGTAAACGAATCTTCTCCTCCTCAGTAGTCACCAACTACGTAGCATATATACACAAAGCATGGAACTTGGCCTCATAAGCAGCCATAGACATACCACCTTGTTCCAAAGCCATAAATTCATCTTTCTTACGATCTCTCAAAGTTCTAGGCACATATTTTTCCAAGAACAAAGCATGAAACTGGGTCCAAGTAAGTGGGGGTAAAGTAGAAGATCTGCATTCCATATAAACTCTCCATCACTGCTTAGCCTCACCTTGAAACTGAAAAGTCACGAACTCAACCACATGTTGATGGACAATTCCCAACATATGAAGCCTCTCGTAACTGTCTGAGATAAATTCATAAGCATCCTCATTCTCAGACCCAAGAAACACAGGAGGCTTTAGTTTCAAGAACTGAGTCAACATTTGATGCTCATTACCAATCATAACAGAACCCAACAAAGGATAGAAGAAAGCATCATTACCTCCCGTTCCACCCGTCTTGGGCGTAGTGCTAGCTATAGGAGAATTAGCAGGAGCTTGAGTTGCTTGAACAAAAGGAAGCACTCCAGGACTAACCAACCCTTTCAAGAATGACATGATCTGTCGAGCTAACACTGGGTCTATGGGAGGAACATCGGTAGTCTCAGCCTGCACCTCTTCCTCTTGTCAAACATCCTCAACATTTTCAACCTCAATATCCTCTTCTATCTCTTCATGATGCACAGGAGAGGCCTCATTCACAGGAGCATTCTTAACAGGAGCTACATTCCTAGCCGGCGCTACTCTTCCATGGCCTCTACCCCTAGCTCTTCCTCTACCCCTGCCTCGATCGTGACCTCTTGCTGCAGATTCCTCAGCTAGAGCATTAACGGTAGCTATGGGCCTGACGCTGTTGTATCTAGTGTTAAGCATCAGTAGACAGAAGAGTGAAAGAGGATAGATACCAATTTGAATCGATAGATACCAATTGGAATCAAGTTATAGCACAAAAGGAGACAAGAGAAAATAGAGAGATTTCCTAAAGTCCTATAGCCTCTCAAAAAAAAGTAAAGGCTTCCATGTACCGTTACGCGAGACTCTACTAGACTCGTTTAGGTTAATCAAGATCAATGAACCTAGGCTCTGATACCAACTTTGTGAAGACCCAAATCATCGTGATTGGCACCCACACAAACTCTCCAGTGGGAGAACTATTACTACAACCCAAACCGAGCAACTAAACCAAAACTAAGGCATTTAAGTATACGAAAGTAGGAGAAATACTAAGGAAAGAACTAGAAGTCCCATAAACTCTAACAAAAGTCTAACAATAATAAACTAACATTGCGGAAGTAATAACCTAGAACCTGAAAGTCAATGTACCAAAACATCTAAAGTTCAACAAGTCTATACAAGATGGGATACAACCCCAAACTAATGAACTAATCAACTAACTAGAAAAGTCTAAGTCTGAAATGTGGACATAGATGGAAAAAAGACTCATGGCAGCCCAGAAGAATTGGCTCACCCTTGAATTTGAACGATCACTAATCTTCTAAGGGAGGTCTGTCAATAGCCGCCGGAAAATGACCTATACTCAACAAAAATAAGAGCAAGTGCAGTATCAGTACACAACCACAGTGTACTGGTGGGATCACGCGGCTATCCCATTAAGTCTAACATAACCAAGTCAATACAACATTATAAATACATGCATATATAGAACATATACAATATTATCAACATTTATGAACAACGAAAAACTTTACATTTCTCAAGATACACTATTATGACAAGTCATTGGTCCTCTCATGGAACCCAAACCTCACATTTCTCAAGATACACAATTATAACAAGTCATTGGTCCTCTCATGGAACCTAAACCCAAACAGTTAGCATACCGAAACGTGGTACCCGATCCAATAATTATGTCAGAACATGGCAATCGATCCCATAGTTATATCAGAATGTGGCAACCGATCCAAGTTAGTTATGCCAGAACGTGGCAACCGATCCATTCAACACACTACAATCACAATCACAAGTATATTCTCAAGATCATACATTTAAGTCATGATTCATGGTATTCATCAATCCTGTATCTCATTTACAACAAGTGTGATCAATAATGCAACATTCTTATACATACAAGTATCATAATGAAGCAAGAACAAACATACATCACATAATCATAGAATCACAACCATCACCTACCTCGAAACAAGCTTGAAACCCTAAGAAACTTGGTCCTTCCCTTTCCGAATTCATTCCGCTTCTTCTTGGTCTACGAATAATCAATACAATACGGGAATCAATAAATAATTACTAATTAGCCGAATTACTTCCAAATTTATGAACCCTAGATCATACCCATGATCCCAAGCATTTAAATTAGGGTTGTTTTGACCATAAATTCTAGACCAAAACCCTCCCCCATCGATAATGACCCATTAGGTTACATTCTACGGATCGAAAAATGGATTCGGGGATTTAAAACCTTACTTTTTGCCTCTAGAATGGTGAAAAATAGTCAAGAACTCGTCTGAGGTCGTCTCTTATCTTTCAAAGTTGACAAGTGCAGAATAAAACATTTTTGGGGTTTATTTACGACTTTAAGTTGCGTCGAACCCGCCACAGCGACCCTCACCTCACTGCAGCGGCCTCGTCCTGGCGTCAAAATATCCCGCCCCAGCGGCTTGTACAGAACCAGTGAGCTATTTTAATAATTCCAAGACCCCTATTTCACAACACATATTTTACCAACGACGCTCGGAAATTACCCTTCACACTAAGATCGATACCGGGAGTTCTACTTACCCGAATTCAATTTCGTACAGTCATACAGATTCCTTAACGAGTTGTCTATCCACCCATATAATCATAATCATAAATACCCCACCCCGATTATTACCAAATTTCCCTACACCTTAATAACTCCAATTTCGTCCAAATCTGGACTAGGTTGGAAATTTCAAGTTGTTATAAAAAGTTTTCCGACCCAAAAAATATCCCCGTTGGCATTTCTATAATGACGGGAACAGGTCGTTACAATTGATTTACATTGGTGAAAGGTTTTCTCATCCATGATGAATTGTGTTTAAAAAGTTATTTTATGTTTGATCTAAAAGTTGTGGATTAATATAGATCATTGTCTTTCCTATGTTATACTAATATTTGACTTTTATCTATTCCATTGATATTTAGACTTAGAACGAAGTGAACTTTGAGGGGGAGGCTCAAATTGGACAATCTCTAGTTTCAACCTCCAGCTTCAAACTACGTGCGCTCATAGGATTCTCTTAAATGACCTAGCTAGTGGATCCATTTTTGCAAATGGTGATATGTACGGATTATACCTTGGCAAGTAGATTCCCCTTATTTTGGTATGAAGGATATAATAAATTTTATGATCTACCTAGGCGTGGCCGGCACTCAAGAACAATTAATAGCCCCAAGTGAACCCTTGGCCTAGATTAACTCTTAGCGAAAGACTTACTCATAAACAAAATGAACTCAAAAGCACAACTTTACTCAATGTCTCAAAAAATACACAGAATATTTTCAGAAATAAAGCATTCAACTACCCAAAGAAGCAACTCAGGTCTCAACATAAACAACTGAAAATGAAAAGACTCATGAACTACCGTCTATCTATCTATGAAGCCTCTAACATTGTGAGGGATATCACGACAAGACCCCCGATCATCCTAACAAACTAAAACAACTAAAGATAAATAAGGGATCCTCTGGAAGTAAGGAGGCTCACCAAACAACTCTGGAACTCAACTGGATCAACGAAACGCTGGTTGATGATCCTGGTTAACTGTATCTGCATCTGTAACACCTCAAAAATCAGACCTTGAAAAAAATTGCAGAAAACTTACATAAAGCAGTGAACCACGACAGGGTTCACGGACCGTGATAGGGACCACGGTCCATTGACCTGCCCTCGGTAGGGAGTTGGAATCCACCAGACCCATGAATCAGACCACGAGACCCTTCACGGGTCGTTGTCTTGATGACGGGCCGTGGGGGCGTCCGTGAAGACTTGGGCAGTAGCCCCGCTAGACTAGCCCTCAGACCCTTAAGCCTAAGTGAAGACCACGAGGAACTTCATGGTCCGTGGTCCTCCACACGGCCCGTGGTAGGGTCCGTGAAGGCCAGCCAATAAGCCCCCAGACCTGAGCCTCCAAACCTCAGCCTAAGTGAGGACCATGGGGACCTTCACGGTTCGTGGTCCTCCACACGGGCCGTGGTAGGGGCTCGTGGATCACACCCCAGAACCCCCAGCTCCTGGACCAAGACCACGACCATCTTCACGGTCCGTGGAAGTGGTCATGGTCAGCCCCATCTGCAACCTAAGTTTAAGGGTCTTTTGGTCTTTTCTTATTTCGTTGGACCCCTAAACTTCGTGGTTTTGATTAGTGTTCGCTTTGAAACATAACTAGAACTTACCTAAGTTAGATCTTTCATCAAAAACTTAGAAATTTAGAGCGTAAAGAGAAGGAAGAGGCGACCAACCCTAATTCAAGAACACAGCAAGATTCCATCAGTTCCAGCCCCGAAATTGAAAGATTTCTCTATGGAATTCGTCACCAGGTATGTGGGATTTCACTAGTGGGTTTCTTTCACCCATTAGGTCCCTAGAATTCAGTCAGATTCTTGATTCCATTATTATAACTAGACCTAGGGTTTCTAGAAGTTCAGCAAGATATCATAAACTAGTTAATTTAATGTTCCAAATCAGATTATCATGTTATTACTCCATTTCTCATATAATATTCAGAACCCTAGTTGTATATATTCGTTAGTTCATGAATTATGCATGCTAGGTCAGATTATTCATTTATTATAGATATATCCATGCTTCAGTTTACGAATGTCACATTATCAGTCATATCTGGATGTCAGTTTTGAGCTATCTAGTATATTACAGAATTTTAGTCTTAATGTGTTAATCATTTAATCTATTGGGAGTAGCATAATACCGATTTGGACTAGGGTTAGGCACCCATATAGTCCCATAACTACGAGCCACATAGGTTGTAAGTCCCCTCTGTGGGCATCATTTTAGTGATCACGCCAGCATGCCTCTATACCTCTGGCATGGTATATTGGGTCATCTCGATAGGGAGTATATATCAGACTCCATATTTAGCTCATTTGATTTTATTATCAGTTATTAGTACCTCCCACAGTTTAGTCAGACTCCATTGCATTGACCACATTTCAGTACAGTCAGTATTCAGTCTCAGTATGTTATAAATTGGTCATTGTATTTAGTTAGTTCAATATTCAGTATCTATATCATGTTCAAATTATGTTCTTGCTTTATTTCTTGTTCAGTTGTATGTTTATTTCATCTTTACTCTATCCTACATGCTCAGAACCTTTCAAGTATTAACGCATACTCTGTGCTACATCTTTTCGTGATGTAGGTCCAGTATCTCAACATCCAGATCACGCTTAGATCAGTTCCCGATCTCTAGTTCAGCAGTATCAGTGGTGAGTCCTCATTCTTCGAGGACGATAGTCTTGTTATCTTTTCAGTATTTCAGTCTTTTAGTTTCAGTTTTGCTAGACTTATCTGGGAAATGTCCCAACACTTCTAGTCAGTTAGAGGCTATTTTCAGACATAGTTAGATTCAGCTTAGTATTTGAGTTTGGTATTTCTTTTGTATTAAACTCTCACATTTGATATATTCAGTTTTAGTATATGGGTATTCCCCATTATTTCACACTTTCATTATTATTTAGCTTCGCATCAGTTATTATTATTCTTAGGATGCTCACGTCATGCCAGCAGGGTTAACTTGGGGTCACTTATGATCATAGGTCTCATGTCCGCGTCTCAAGGATAGCTCGGGGCGTGACAAACTTGGTATGAGAGCACTAGGTTTAAGAGTCCTAGGATGTCTGAAAAGCAACACTAAGTAGAGTCCTTTTCATGGGTGTGAAGTGTACCACATCTAATGAGAAAGAGGATGCAAAGTGTTTTAGGAAGAACCTTCATTTTCTTGTTACTCTTATGATGCTTAAGGTATGATCTAATTCCGTTCTAACTTGATGTTCTACGTTTCAAATCATGCCTCCTCGTAGAGCTAATGCCAGGAACGCAAATGTTGCTCCTCCAGTCCCAGATCAAGAAGTTTCGAATGCAGAGTTCAGGAACTCTATTTAGATGCTGGCTCAGAGTGTGGCCAACCAGAACAATTAGTGGTTTCCAGTTCCGGTAAATGCTAATGTTGGGTCAGCTTCAGCCAGAGTGTGAGATTTTATTAAGATGAATCCGCCAGAGTTCTTAGGATCGCAGGTTGCAGAGGATCCCATAAAATTCATTGATGAGGTCAAGAAGATCTTTGAAGTGATGTAGATAACTGGGAATTGATACGCTCAAATTACACTTCCCTAAAGAAGCATAAGCGATCGTTATCAAGTAAAGAACCCAATTTGTAAGTTGGGGTCGATCCCACGAGGAAAATGGTTTAGACTTTGCTTTAACCAACAATTATATTCACTTAGTCAAATTACTTCCAGAAATAAGTATTTAAAGGGGATTTTTTTTTTTGTGAAACAAATCGTAAGAATTCAATAAGTAATAAATAATCAAAAGTCAATTTTTGGTTGGTATACGTATTCATCTTATAAGAGTTCATCAGTCTTATCAAGATGAAAGAAATAACTAGGGTATACGTATTCACCACAAGCTCATAACGCAGTAATTCTAGTAACCGCAATTCTTTCCTAGTGTATTACATGCAAAGTGATAAGTTAGGTATCTCTAAATCCTTGGTCCGGCATCTAGAGAATTTCACCCCGCACCTTGGTCCGGC
>NW_006239371.1:205035-207559 GCF_000226075.1 Solanum tuberosum | reverse complement strand
AACCCAGAAATTCAACTTGAATTGCAACACACAAATCTTCAAAACGAACTTAGGAATTAATAATTGCTAGGTTTGCAAGAATAATCTCCCAAGTCACAAAATATAACTAAAGTAATAATGTCTAACCCCCAAAAACCAGGTTTACATGCCCTATTTATAGGAAACAAGTCCTAAATTAAAAGAGAAACAAAATAAGGAAAATTTGTTCAGGGTCGCGTCTTCATTCCACGAGACTGACACACGGACCGTCAATGGATCTACGGTCCGTGAGTCCCTTCCGTCAGCCAGGACTTAGAGAATAATTCAGCTTCCAAAAATCAGCTTCTCTGAAGAAAACGACGGAACTGCAGTACGAATCGTAAATTGATCTACGGTCCGTCAATCCCCTTCCGTAGCTCCACACCTGGAATCTTCAAAAATCAGGTACTGGAACCCTCACAGTTTCAATCTACAGATCAACAGTACGGTCCGTACCGTCAATGGCCACCGTGGTAACACACTAGGTCAAATTTCCCTGGATTGCTTTCCATGCCTTTCCTGCTGATCTACGACCACCATCAATGGAGCTTCAATGGACCTACGGTCCATAGATCACCTCCGTAGATGCCCTTTTTCTGCATTTCTTTCAGCTGTCTCTTTACTTCCTCGCCTGAATATCTTTCCTGCAAAATATGATAAAAACACATACAAACCAATACAAAAAGGCCCTAGACACACACAACTTGTAAGTGAAATGTATTAGAAATACCGTAAACTCACGGTATATCAACACCCTCAACTTAAATTCGTTGTTTGCCGTACTAAGACTCAAAACGACACTTGTATAGAAGCAAGCATTTTAAGCACAAGCAATCAATGGCTCTCTATTCCACTCACTTTCCGGGTGCAAACTTTGTTCTCTTAGACTTGACAAACTAATTCATGAGGATCAAATCATGACAACGATCGACTAACCAACACACAACATACACTGTTTCACTATCACCAAAGTACCAACTTTCCGACAATGTAACTAGTGCCCTTACTTCAAACGAAATCCCTTTTCTTTCGCACAATGACTATGAATTTTGAGTACAAGGATTCATTCAATACGCACGCTCAGAAGTAACTTCAAGTATAGTTAGTGCTCAGTACCATAGGTTTGCCCTTATTTTCACTGCTTAGACCCCCAAATTAGACTCTAGGGTCACTATAGGACTTTCTTGGCTTGTAACGTAGGCTCAGACTCAGGTGTGGTACATTTGGGTGCTGCTTAGTGACTTTCTGCCCTCCTTGGCAATACACTAGGCTTTCAACCTTTTTTTTTGCCCTGTTTTTGCCATCCAATCGTTTTACTTTCTTTCCCTTTATTTTCTTCAACCACGAATGCGACTTCAGGTTTTGTAGCTCCACGGATGTGACTTTAAACCTTGTAGCTTTTTAAAACAAAAAAAAATTATAATAATGCTTTTCTTTAGCTTTCAACAAGTCGCATCCTTTCCTCTCTTTTTCAACATCCAACTCTTTTCATACCCACAATTCTTTCGGTTTCCTCTTTCATAGCCACCCTCAACTTATGGATTTTCCATTGGTTGAGGTGCACAATACCCGATGTCGGGTCAGGGCCAAGATTGAAGTTACTTTTTACATTAGCCACCCTCAACTTAGGTTTTTGCCCTAAGTCAAGGTGCACATGTCCAAGGAGGGACCGGGGGCTACATAGTCGATTATGGGAAGGTGAGTTCGGGGATTAGAAAGAAATGGTCTAATTTTAGGCTCAAAGCATTTGGATCAAAGGGAGCATTTATTTTATTTGGTTGGATCCTTCTTTTAGGCAATTTGTGGACTTATCAGAACAATGGCCTATGATCACTTCCTAACCTCTAGGTTGAATTGTCTTAGCAGGACTAACCGGGCAAGCTCTAGTTTTGCACAAAAACTATTTGAATAATCAACTATTCTCACACACTCTTTGCACATAGTTTCATTATCATATTATTAGATTACCCAGTTCAAGTTTCAGCTTAAGTCATGCCATCAAGTTGATTCATTATCATGTCATACTCAAAGCCAACACATTCAACTTGTCTTAGCCTACTAATTCTAGCACACATAAGCAAATTTGGACGGCTATATTTTTCATAGCCCATCATGGTTCATTCTTTTTCATGCTTCTACACATACGATCCTACCACATCCTAACACATGCCGGTTCAACAGAAATTAAGCACTCTCTTGGGAAAAAAGAACACAGGCAAGAAAACCCCAAAGAGAGAATGTATGAGTTGGGTTATTCAGACTTCACTCTACCACTCACAATCCATTTACCCCACCCCCAACAAAAATAGATGTGATTGTCCCCAATGCATACAAAAACAGTAAAAGATAATGGATTGGGTGAAGCAAACCTGTGGCACATTGCGCCAAAGAATCATCAACAAGCGGGTGGGTCCGGTTTCCCGGAGCCCGCTGGAACAATAGTAGGGTCACCCTTAGTAGTGCCCACATCATCCATCATAGCACCATCAGTGGTGCTCACAATGTC
>NW_006239371.1:203016-204825 GCF_000226075.1 Solanum tuberosum | reverse complement strand
GTGTATAATTTACTAACTCTTACCTTTACCTCATATTAGACATCATAATCGATGTTTGGCTTAGTTATTACTTCGCACCAATCGACACTAGCCTATTATATAGTATCACACTAAATCTATGTTGATAATTCTTTTCTTGTTGATTACCTCCTTGGTCCGGCAAGTAGCAACAAGGCGAGTTCTAACGTTGTGCACCGTTAAAAAGACTTCTAGACTAAAGAATTGTCAATGCATGCTTCAACACTATTCAAGAATTACTTAGTTATTATTCATACTTTGTTAATCGCTTATGGTTCCCACAACCCTAGTTATGAAAGTTAGCTACTCATTATCTCAAAAACACAATCAAAATTTATTAAAATAAATATGCTTGTGTTAATCATAAAAAGTTAAGAACAATAGCTAAACTATATTTTATTAATCACGAATACAAATAAATAATAAAGGAGAAGAAAGAATAAACCACAATTCTCCGGCCTCCACGGCGGCTCTTCCAAAGTTCCTAAGCTAGAAGAAAATTTATATTGTGTCTTGTATCTTGGTTCTTGGCCTCCCTTTAATTATTTTTATGCACTATTTATAGATGTAGAAACCCTAAAATAAAATAATTGAGTTCAAGACAAATTAGGAAATTAAAACCCAAACAGAATTGAATTCCTATGTTTTACGCGTGAACAGTAACCGCCTTAGACTTCCACCGCCTTCAATAGTTGGAGTCTTGGAGATGCCTTCAATGACTGCCACGTGGCAGCATATTCTTTTTTTCAATTTGAACGCTGCAACTTTATATTTTATATAATATTATATTAAATTTAATTCATTAAGCTGCCTGTTTGATTTGCTTCTTCAACCTTCCATCTTTAATTCGTTTTAGCTCCAAACTTCTTCAACTTTACGTCAATTTACTCCTACAAATAAAATACACTATTTAGCACAATTTATAAAATTAATGCTCAAAAAGGACAAATATAAATAATAAATATGAGGTAAATAATGATTAAAAATATGTATTTTGACCTCACATCATAGCCCACGGGAACAATACTTGGGTCACCTTCAGTAGTTGCCACATCAACCATCATAGCACTCTCAATAGTGCTCTCGGTCACTCTAACCGCACCATCAGTGGTGCTCACAATGTCCCTCATGACAGGAGGGACCTCTACAACTGGGCAGAACTCGATGCCCCTGCAATAATCTCACGCACCCTCTGTTGGCGCAACTCTTCATCTAAAATCGAAGCCTTCCTAGCCTCCTTCTCCTGCCTACGCTGTCTCTTTTGGGATTTTTCCTCCTCGGTGCGACTAGAACGGTGCTTCTTGCCTTTGGTATGTGTAGGCTGAGGCCCCTCCTCAGCGGTCCCACTGAATAAAGCATCCAGCACCGTATCATTAGCCAACGTAGTAGGTGCAGCCTGAGGCTCAATTGTAGTGGTGGCAAGAATGGCATCAACGTCGACCTAGAGACTGGCTAACTCGGACTGAAAAGAGGATAGATCTATGGTCCGGGCTGGTCGCTCAAGGACTCTCAATTCAAAGGCATCAAGATGCTTAGTAATGGCCTGGATCTTCTGGTCCATCATGCCCTCCATCCTTCGCTCCATTTTGGCCTCGGACTCGGCTATCGAATTTTGCATCCAAGGCTGGATGTGATGTAACAGTGTGGCCATCTGAGCCTCTAATTTAGGTACTCTGGCCAACTGGACAACAGCTGCTCCTAATGGTGGTGTGGACCGGGATGAGCTAGGACCCCACTAGCAGCCTGGAAAGAGGAGGCCGGGATAGTATCGGTGTGATCTGGTATAATGGG
>NW_006239371.1:200009-202896 GCF_000226075.1 Solanum tuberosum | reverse complement strand
GTCTCAAGCCATCCAGTCACACTTGTGAAGGTTAAAATATCAGTGGATGTTGGGGACAGTGTGCAAGCTCCATGTGAGGACTCTGCGCTCCTCTGTAACAATTTGGGCCATCTTCTCTTTGTCATTAATCATCTTGGCATCCCGATAGATTTGTCATTGGCCCTCAACACACCATCTGTTTGGCTCACCGGCCACTGTAGTAGGGTTCTCATTCCTTGGTATGGGTACTGACTCTGAGCTAGTGGCCTCATCAGATGAGGCTGCTTGTTCATTCTGGCTGGACCCTATGGCTGACTTGGCATTGGACCCCGAAGCATGTGCAGACTCGGACCCTGAAGCATGGCTGGACTCAGAGCCCGAAGCATGGGTAGACTCGGAGTCAGACGCAGACCCAGTAGCGGAACTAGAAGCAGCCCCAGTTGGTGACCTGATCAGTGTGTGCTCCTCATCAAACTGGGAGACAGTGACTACGTCGGGAATCACCTTCCGGGGGGTACCTCTGGTGGCTCGGGGTGCAGTGGGAGAAGTCCTTGTGTTGGGAGGAACGTATGCTAGATCTTTTTCCGTGTGCATGTCCTCATCGAGTAACCTGAAGCTAGGAGCAAAAGATTTTGACTTGCCCTATTTTAAGTAGGTGACTAGCTTCTTGGGTGACAAAGTACTTGTGGAAGCGATATTAGTGCCAAAACTAACCATAAACAAACAAACAAAAAAATTTAGAACTATAAATGAACAGTAACAAAGTCCCATGAAAAATTCAGACAGAGGCTACAGTGGTCATCCACGGAGTAGACCTACGGTCTGTAGACTGATCTACGGTCCGTAGAACCCTTCCGTGGATCAGAGGACCAACAATATTGATTGTAGATGGAAACCACGGATGTACAGAATGGTCTGTAGATTGATCTACAGACCGTAGTCCACATCCGTGGTTTCACACTTTCTGAAATTTCAGGTTCATCCAACCACGAACCTAGTCTACGGTCCGTAGACGGGGTATCGTGGATGTGATCTGTGCCAGATTTCAATAATTCTTTATTTTCAAGTCCACATCTTAGACCATTTTCAACAATAGTCTAACCATGTATTTCAATATTGAATCATGCTAGTTTGTCATTCTCAGGATTCCGATTAATCATTTTAACCAAGTATTTAAGACAAACTTTGGAACCCTAAGTCAAAACTTACATTTAGACTTATAATAATATACAATAAGGCAACACAATCACTATCTATCGTTCCAATGGTATTGTAACTTCCAATTTTATCATGCAATTACATCTAACAATTACCCAAGGTCAAGACCCGACTCCCGACTTTCTATATTCAATCTATGAACCGAAATTCAAAGTGAGGGGAAAGTCTATTACCTTACAAGCAACGGGGAGTGGGGTGATTGTGTGACGACACTAATCTTTGCAAGACCAAAGAATTACCTCTTCGTTACTAACCCGAACACCGGACCTTGCAGAATTTTTGGAGAGGAAGGGGAATTTAGGGGTTTGGGGAAAAGGAAGGGGAGACTAATTGGGGAGTGATGGAGTGATTACTGAGTGATTTAAGGAGTTTGGGAAGTTATGGAACGGTTTGGGAGTAAATGGAGGGAATTGGAATGATTTAAAATTGGGGGTATTTTAAATAGGATGGGTCTGGGTCGGGTCAGGAATTATTAGGGTTCTGGACCCACGAGACCCCATCTACGGTCCGTGGGTCAATCTGCGGTCCGTAGATTGGGACCGTAGATCACTCTTACAATTGGACAAGTTGTAGGGACTTACCTGGGATCTACGGACACTATCCACGGTCCGTGGATGGATCGACGGACCGTCGATGGGGTCCGTAGACCTCTGCACCAGACCATTTTCTGTAGAATTTTCATAGCGTACATGTACATGTAGCAACCATTAGGATATTCTTTTTTCATTTTCTGGACACTTTTTAGACACGGACCCTAAAAACCTAAAACACCTATCGAAATTAATACAAAGAATAAACTAAACACAAAAACTGCTAGATGGAAAACAAAAACCTATCATTGGCTAGATTGTACATCATGGGTTGCCTACCAAGCAGTGCTTGATTTAACGTCGTGGCACGACGCAGGCCTCTTGATTACTCAGACTTCATCAAGATGATAGGCCTCAATCACTTCTTGCACACTTTCAGCATTTCCCAAATAGATCTTGATCCTTTTGCCCGTTTTACCATGAACCTAGTTCCTTCACTATTTTCAAGCTCAACCGCTCCATGGGGGTGCACTTTTGTGAGCAAAAATGGCCCAGTCCATTTGGACTTGAGTTTGCCTGGAAACAAGCGCAACCTAGAGTTGAATAGAAGCACAAGATCACCAACCACAAATTCTCGCTTTTTGATTCTTTGATCATGAAACCTCTTTATCTTCTCTTTGTACAAGGCTGAACTTTCATAAGCTTTTAGGCGAAACTCATCAAGCATATTCAAGTCATTCATTCTTTGATTAGATGTAGCGCCCCAATCCAAATTTAGCTTTTTCATTGCCCATATCGCCTTATGCTCTAGTTCTACCGGTAAATGACAAGACTTCTCATATACAAGTTGGTAAGGAGACATAACTATGGGGATCTTGTATGCAGTGGGATAGGCCCATAGAGCATCATCAAGCTTCTTTGACCAATCCGTTCTATTAGCACTCACAGTCTTCGCCAAAATCTGTTTGATCTCTCTGTTGGACACTTCAACTTGTCCGCTAGTTTGTGGATGGTAAGGAGTGGCTACATTGTGGCGGACACCATACTTCTCAAGTAGCGCCTTGAACAACTTATTACAAAAGTGGGAACCTCCATCACTGATGATCTCCCTTGGGATACCAAATCTGGAGAAGATATTCTTTTACAAGAATGCGGTGACA
>NW_006239371.1:193578-199775 GCF_000226075.1 Solanum tuberosum | reverse complement strand
TCATCCCAAAAGAATTTCTTCACATCATGCATAAACTTTTTCCATTGGTGAAAAGACAAATCTGGGGGCACAATATCACTTGCCAAATAATTAGCAAAGTCAGCGAACCAAGGAATCAGATCATGGAAAGCAGCCAATACCTGTTCATCTGGAAAAGCATTATTAGTTTCATCCCTATCACCAAGCTTTAGCATAGCCTCTAATCTGGACAAGTGATCAGCAACTTCATTTTCGGTCCCTTTTCTATCTTTTACCACAAAATCAAACTCTTGCAGCAATAATACCCATCTAATCAACCTCGGCTTTGCATCCTTCTTTGACATCAAATATATCAATGCAGATTGGTCAGTGTGTACTATGACCTTGGTACCAAGCAAGTAGGATCGAAATTTTTCAAATGCGAAAACCACTGCAAGAAGATCTTGTTCAGTTACAGTATAATTCTTCTGGGCCACATTTAGATCTTTGCTAGCATAGTAAATAAGGTGAAGAATTTTATCTCTCCTCTTTCCCACTACCACACCAAGCGCCACGCCACTTGCATCACACATTACCTCAAATGGTTGTCCCCAATCCGTTGAAATAATGATAGGGGAAGTAACTAACTTCTCTTCAACTCTCCAAATGCTCTAAGACAAGCATCATCAAAGTAGAACTTACACTCCTTCTCAAGCAGTTTGCACAAAGGATGTGCAATTTTTGAGAAATCTTTGATAAATCTTCTGTAGAAACCTGCATGCCCAAGAAAACTCCTCACACCTTTTACATAGATAGGTGGGGGAAGTTTTTCTATTACTTCAACTTTCGCTTTATCTACCTCAATGCCCTTTTCAGAAATTCTATGACCTAGAACTATCCCTTCTTTCACCATAAAGTGGCACTTCTCCCAATTCAGCACCAGGTTGCAATCTTCACACCTTTTAAGTACCTCAGCCAAATGATTCAGACATTTATCAAAAGAGTCTCCTATCACAGAGAAATCATCCATAAATATCTCAATAGTGTCCTCCACCATATCAGAGAATATCGACTTCATACAATGCTGGAAGGTTGCTGGAGCATTGCACAACCCAAAGGGAATCCATTTGAAGGAGAAAGTCCCATAAGGGCAAGTGACGGTGGTCTTCTCTTGGTCCTTCGGAGATATAGAAATCTGATTGTAGCTCGAATAACCATCAAGAAAACAATACCAATCCTTACCAACAAGTCTATCCAACATCTGATCCATGAATGGCATAGGGAAATGGTCATTTTCTGTCCAAGCATTTAGCTTCCGGTAGTCCATGCAGACTCTCCATCCAGTCACGGGCCGCATCGGAACAAGCTCATTTCTCTCATTAGGAACCACAGTAATCCCACCTTTTTTGGGTACACATTGAACAGGACACACCGACCTTTCTTGGTCACACATTGAACAGGGCATACCCAACTACTATTTGCAATGGGATAGATAACTCCAGCATCCAACCACTTGATGATCTCCTTTTTAACTACCTCTTGTATAGGCGGATTTTATCTTCTTTGGTGCTCAATACTAGGTTTGTGATCTGGCATGAGTTGTATTTTGTGGGAACAAATACCGGGAGGAATCCCAATAATATCCGCAATAGTCCAGCCAATAGCTCGCTTGAACCACTTTAATACAGTAACCAAGCACTCTACTTGTCTCCCATTTAGATCTGCCGCAATGATGATTGGCAAAGTGTTATCTCTGCCCAAGAATACATACTTCCAATGTGGTGATAGAGCCTTAAGCTCTGATTTCGGTGCCTCCACAATAGATGGTCTCGCTAATGGAGACTCACGATTCTTCATGTCTAACTCATACTTCTTTTGTTTTGACCGATATTCACACCTCTCGATTGCAGCTACCAACTCATCGTACTCTTCAATACCATCACTATCAAAATTCATCATAACTGCTGCTAGTGCCCCAACACCGAGTCGCTCTTCAATTTGCACTTCTACTCCACTCTCAATTCTGTAAGTTATAGCAGATACCATTTGGAGCTCACCACTCTGCCTCATGGACCTACAAATATTGAAAGTTGCTTCTTCATTGTTCAGTTTGAACTTCATTTGTCCCTTCTCCATATCAACCAATGCATGACCTGTGGCAAGGGATGGTCTCCCAAGGATGATGGGAACATCAAAATCAACCTCACAGTCAAGAATCACAAAATCCGCTGGAAAGATGAACGACTCCACTTTTACTAGCACATCATGGTGTACACCAATGGACCTTTTCACAGTACGATCGGCCATAAGTAGCTGCATCGTAGTAGGCTTTGGATCCTCTAGACCCAACTTCTTATAAATAGACAATGGCATGAGGTTAATGCTAGCACCAAGATCGCACAATGCCTTAGCAAAGTGTAACAACCCTATAGTACATGGGATTGTGAAAGCACCAAGGTCTTACTTCTTCTGTACAAGAGATCTTGTAGCAATAGTGCTACAATGCTGCAATCTATCATCATCTTCAAAACTCACAGACATTTTCTTTGTCACCATATCTTTCATAAACTTCGCATACCTAGGCATTTGCTCCAAAGCTTCAATCAAAGGAACATTGATGGAAAGATGCTTCAACATAGTAATAAACCTGCGATATTTACCATCTTTAGTCTTCTTCACTAACCTCTGTGGAAAAGGTGGTGGAGGTCTAGGTATGGGGACCACTTTCTGAGATATCTCCACTTCTTTCTCTGTCGCAGTCTCACACTCTTCTCTAACCTCTACCACATAATTTTCTTTTCTAATCTCAACATCCACCACAGACGGCATAGGTGGATCTATGGTTTGCTTACCTCCTTGAGTAGTAACTTCCATACAATGACCGTAATTCTTTGGATTCTGGATGGTGTTGCTAGGAAGAGTACTAGGTTGACGTGGGTTCACTGTAGTAGACAACTGGGTCATCTGCTGCTCTAGGTGCTTTATTGACACTGCATGGGCATCAACCTTTTGACCAATACCAGACAAGTCATTTCTCATCTCCTTCACATTCTCATCAGTTGCATTAAACCTTCTCATCATCTTCTGCATCATATCTTCAATAGGCGCCATATTGCCTCCAGCTTCCCTAGTACCAGATTCCCGATTTTGAAGGGGAACATAAGGTCCAACCCGATCATTTTTGTTGCCATAGTTGTTCCTGTTATAGTTTTTGTCACGATTGAAGTTCCCATACTGGACATATTGACCCTCTCGGTTGTAGTTGCCATAGTTCCGACCTTGGTTTCCTTGACCTTGGTGCTAATTTTCCCCGTTGGATCCTTGGGCGTTTGTTCTGAAACCCCCCATCTGATCATTCACCGCATAAGCATCTTCTTCATAGTAACACTCTTCAACTGGTGGTGGCGTTCTATTCAAGTAAGTCACAACATTTACCTTCTCTGCACCTCCACTCACATGCTTCAATACCAACCCCAACTTGGTCCTCATCTGAGCCATCTCCTCATGAATCTCATCCACAGACTGGGTGTTTGTATTCTGAATGGTAAATGTGTTTCTCCCAGTATCTGACCTCCTAGTGCTCCATGCTTTATTGTTGCGAGAGATCTTCTCCAGTTTTTCAGAAATCTGTGCATATGCCGAGTCGCCATATGAACCTCTTGCAATAGTATCAAGCACTGCTTTATTGTTGTCATCCTGACCTCGATAGAAATATTCCTTCAGCGACTCATCATCAATACGGTAATTTGGGACACCTCTTACAAACGCAGTGAATCTGTCCCAAGAGCAACTCACAGACTCTCCAGGTAATGCTACAAAATTGTTGACCCTATCTTTGTGATTGAGCTTCTTGGACACTGGATAGTACCTTGCTCGGAACACATCTGTCAGTTGGTTCCATGTAAAGATTGAGTTATAAGGAAGCTCAATGAACCATACTGCAGCATCGTCTGTCAGTGATAGAGGGAACACTTGTAATCCGATGACATCCATATCCAAGTATGCTCTACCTACACAAATTTTGCAAACCACCCTTAGCTTGGCTAAGTGAGCATGTGGGTCCTCCGATGGCAATCCTGTGAATAAGCCCCTTACTATAAGCATCTGCATCAAACTACTAGTCACCACAAATGTGTGCCCTGGAGGTAGAGGGGGTAGGACAATAGGTCCATCAGAGTCTTCTATATAGACGTTACCCCGATAGTTGTCATGTTGTCGTGGGCCTAGTGGATTTTGCAGCCTCAATGCATCTCCCAATTGATTGTCAGCTATAACCTGGTTGTCCCTACCAACTACCCTCGGTTTTTGTAACCCAACTGCATCACCTGGATTTCCTCTGATAGGATTAACTGGATCTCCAGGATTGTTCATTCTTCGTAAAGTGCGGTTCAACTCTGGATCGTAAGGAGTAAGTGGTTCACCCTGGCTCCGTGTACTTGGCATACACTAGAGTCATAACCTGAGAGAGACAAAAACAAAGAGAAAAACTAAAATTAGGAAATATTTGACTAACGTTCAATAATGCAGTTAAAATAAATCTAAAAGCCAAATTTCCCCGGCAGCGGCACCAAAATTTGATACGTTCAAATTACACTTCCCAAAAGAAGCATAAGCGATAGTTATCAAGTAAAGAACCCAACTTGTAAGTTGGGGTTAATCCCACGAGGAAAATGGTTTACACTTTTCTTTAACGAACAATTATATTCAATTAGTCAAATTACTTCCATAAACAGGTAATTAAAGGGGTTTTTTTTTTGTGAAACAAATCGTAAGAATTCAATAAGTAATATGTAATCAAAAGTCAATTTTTGGTTGTTATGAAGATGAAAGAAATAACTTGGGTAAACATGTTCCCCACAAGCTCATAACGCAGTAATCCTAATAATAGCAATCCTTTCCTAATGTACTACATGCAAAGTGATAAGTTAGGTATCTCTAAATCCTTGGTCCGGCATCTAGAGAATTTCACCCTGCACCTTGGTCCGGCTACCTGTGTATAATTTACTAACCCTTACATTTACCTCATATTAGACATCATAATCGATGTTTGGCTCAGTTATTACTTCGCACCAATCGACACTAGCCTATTAGATAGTATCACACTAAATCTATGTTGATAATTATTTTCTTCTTGATTACCTCCTTGGTCCGGAAAGTAGAGACAAGGCGAGTTGTAACGCGTGCACTCGTTAAAAAGACTTCTAAATGAAAGAATTATCTGTAATGACCCTCTTGGTCATTTTTGTGTCTTGCCTTCTGTGTGTCGTTTAGAGCGTTCCTATAGCGACCCCAAGTCATTTACGACTTGCTGGGACTGACAGTTCGGTCACCTGGTCGTTCGTTTGATCTTGGTGTGAGTTTTTGTGTTTTGGAGCTTATGAACCTTAAATGATCATTTTCGATCAAAAGTTCAAGAAGATGACTTTGGAATCCAATTCTAATGATTCCATCAGCTCCGGAAGGGTCATTTTAGGCTAGTAGCATGGTCGACATGACTCTCGAGGTTTTCAGTGTGAGTCGGTGCGATTAGGCGTTTTAACTTTAAGTTTAAGCCTAAGTTTGACTTTGGTCAACATTCTAAGTAAACACGCTCGGATGAGAATTCCGTCAGCGTGGTTAGCTCCGAAATGTCGATTTTGGTCTAGATTGACCCTTCTTTTGTGTCTGGAGGTTTTCAATATCTTTCCGAGCACTTTTGTTGGTTTTGACTTAAAATGACTTTTGGAAGTGGGACCTACTTTTTATCGAAATGACCTCTGATGGAAATTTCGACTGCGCCGTTCAGTCTGGAATATCAAATTTGGTATGGTTGCATATCTCGTTTGCGTGCACGGGGTTCCGAACGAGTTCGGAGCACCCCGTCGGAGTTTTTAGTTTTTGGGAAATTGCAGATTTTCTGCGCACGGGGTTCCGAACGAGATCGGAGCACCCCGTCGGAGTTAAAGTTTTGGAAATTGTTGCAGATTTTCTGCAATAAATGCAGAAAATCAGCAACATATTCCCAAACTTCAACTTCTCTTAACTCTCTCATCTCTCAACCGATTTGGGCGATTCAAAAGGCAAAGTTGTGGGATTTTTCGAGGGCAACGCGTTGGTGAGCTCAGATAGTGGTTTGGGGTTCCCGTTTGAAGTAAATTCGTGATAAAACCTGACTGCTGTACTATTTTCGAGTCCTTGTTTTTGGAATTTTTGTTTTGCTCAGATCTCACTCATTTTAGCTCGGTTTTGGGTGATTCGAA
>NW_006239371.1:193003-193478 GCF_000226075.1 Solanum tuberosum | reverse complement strand
TTTCACATATTTGTGCTGCAGTGGATCATTCGGCATCTTTAGTCGGAATTTCCGATCAACTCGGCGATACGCCCTTTGGTGTTGTTCATCGTCATCTTGCACCATCCTTCAGCATCGTGTGCTCTGGGTCATTGGGCGGCATGGTACTGCTTAGCGGAACTTCTCGGTGATACGCCGACTGCTCCCTTTTTCTACCTACTTGATCCTTTCCTTCAGGGCTCAGCACACTGGAACAAAAGGCGAAGTAAGACCCTTCGTCGACTCGCCAAGTGGACTCGGCGATCCTCAGGCCTTCATTTCTTCGTTCTTCTCAGCCTTTTCGTTCATTTATGCCACATAGTGTCCATGCATTCCTTCAAACATCAAATACCTGAAACTTAAAGGTTTTCATCAAATTTTGAGATAAAATAAGCAATTGTGGACACAATTTCTATTAAAATATAGCCCGAAATGAGTCCAATTTGTGGACTCATCA
>NW_006239371.1:189686-192670 GCF_000226075.1 Solanum tuberosum | reverse complement strand
TTCAGGAATCAGATACAACACTCACACTCACAAAGATGAACATAATGCATACTTTCACCCATAGGCTTGCCCCTTTTTTACAATTGACATTTGTTTCAGCTCACTCAAGATCAAAAATGTCTTTTTAAGGCTTGTAATAGGGTTGAGTGCAAAGGTATGGTCATTTAGGCTCAGTGACTTTCATCCTCATGAAATGTGTTGCTCTCAACACTTCCTTTACTTTTTCCTTAATTATTTTCATTAGTGCATCATAGGTCATCCTATTATTCGCTTTCCATGAATTGTTTGGAAATCTCATTTCTTTTGTACTTTATTCCACAACTTTCTTTTTCATTCTTTTTCTTTTTCTTTTCTGTCTTTTCTCTTTTCTCCTTTTTTTTATACGGAGGGGTTTTGTTTTTGTCAAAACCATGGGTAAGAAGAGACTTTCCTTGCACTTCTTGACTTACCCCTATCTTTTCACCGCACCTCCAACTTAGGCTTTTGGCCTAAGTTGGCTATTCAACTAACCACAACTCCATGAGGATTATGGGTGATGGATAAAGAAAGGTCATTGTTTCCATCAAGTTTCTTCCAAAGAAAGGTAAGGTTCAAAGGGTGTTCAAGAGAGAATCACACGCTCACAAGGTAGGTCACAAAAGAGGTATATGTCAAATTGGCTCACACTCGTAAAAGTTTTCGAAGATCATATCAAGAGATAGCATCACTTAGTTGACCGGACCAACGGGGCAAATTCTAGGATTTATCATGCATGTTTCAAAGTAAGCTTATCACACTAGGCATTGACACTGTAATCAAACAAGATTCCACACTTTTTCTAGTGTGCAACGGTCATCACAGGAGAATCAGTTTGATAAAATCCTAATCACAACGAAATGCAGAGAGTTCACATATTGTCTATGCAACTTCATTGGTCTTATCGTAGCCGTGCATTCATGTTCGTTCGATTGCAAGCACTATTTAAGTTATTGGTATTTATTGAACCGAAACCCAAATTCGCCTAAGAACAACCACATTTCGAGTACATACAAGAGGTGGCAAAAATTTATAAAAAATTTAAAAAATTTCGAAAGGGTCAAAATCATTTTTCAATTATAACAAAAAGGAAGCCATAAGCTCAAACATCCACAAAACAGTATATAACATCAGTTAAACAAAACAACCTAAATATAAACACAAAACACAAATAATAATAATAGTCGCACAAAAGGTAGGCTTCACCCCACCATAATACAAAAAATATTTGTCCTCAAATGCATAAAACAATAATTCAAGGTTCAAATTAGAGAAAGACAGAGAGAGGGCTAGAGAATAATCTTGGTGAAACATTTTTTCCGTCTGTCGGGGTGGCATGTTTCCTCTTGTGACTTTATGTCTGGCTATATTTGTTGCTTCGAGTTATAGTCATTCAACAAACTTGCATTACAAATAAGGCGAGGTGGGGACGTTAAGCGGACTACTGAGTTGTTTAGCGAGCTTTACACAGCTTTGCTAGGCAGCCCAATGCGCCTATTCTCAACCCACATTCTCGAATGCTTCACAGCCACCCTTTTGCGCTGACCAATTTAAAGTGCAATCCATGTTCCAAGCACAAATTGATAACTAAAACACTTTAGGTAATGCAGGAATATATGGAAATTAGTGTGCAAAGATGCAGTTGGAGGAATGAAAGCGTGTAAAAGTGAACAAGTTGTAGAATTTTAAACCTTTGGCTCGCAAACCGTCTAGTTCATGCTCATCCAGCGACAGTAGTCTTGATTTCTGAGTCAGTCGTCATTTCACAGAACAGTCATTTACTTCGCCGAGTTTTACAAAACTTTCCAAGCAAATTTGGACGTTCAAACGGCGGTAAACATCGGGGTCGCCGACATGGTTGGCGATTCGCCAATACTTTCCTGGGCTCACCGAGTTTTACGGACTCCAATTTGAAGCTATCTTGAGTCAAATGGTAGAAATGATTAGGTACGCCAACCTCTTTGGCGACTCACTGACTGGACCTATTGCTCGCCACCAAACACTTTTTCTAACACCTTCTCACACTTCAACTTGTATAAACAACACACTATTATTTTGATGTTTGCGTAATCAAGACACAACTTCATATGCAAGTGTCTACGATCGTACAATAGTTTAGTAACCCAACCAAGGGTTGGGGTCGAGTTCCAAGGGAGTGGTTTTGAGAATTAATATAAAAATAAAACTTAGTTCTAACTAGTCGTAGCTAAAGACATTAACGATTAAAAACATTGTAAATTAAAAGGGGGACACAAAAGTGTCAATTAACAATGGGGGTTTTGTCACTAGTATGTTAAAAATATCAAAATAAACAAGGGTTTCTAAGTAATGAAAGGGGATCCTTGGGATGTCACGGGAATATAGGTTAAGCTATATTATTGGGTACATGCTTACGATAGAAGATTCATAGAGTAATTGTGACTAGGCTAGACTTTAAGGGGGATAAGCTCTCTCTCGAGCAACTTACCCCATTTCAAATGTGTTATTCTCGGAATCCCATTTGCTGCATGAAGAACAGCCTCCGCCCTAACCCACTCACTCTCTCGAGCTGAGTGTATGGATATGGGACTAGGGTTCACTCTCTCTAGCTGAACCTCGTGTCGACCCACTCACACTAGCCCTCAATCTAGTGGACTTAGTTTTACTACCTCTCTCTTGAGCAAGCCGAAAACAAATAAATAAACTTGTATTTGCAACTAAAAATTCATTAAATTCATCAAAAACAACTAAATGATATCACAATTAAACTACGATTAAACTATCAGCAAGCAAGACCCAACAATTATCTTAACCCATATTCGCTAAATCACACCCCAAGAATTATGGGTTTTAGCCACACATCAAGAGATAGAAATTTATACCTAAATGAGCTTGCATTCAAATGGGTATGAAGCTTTAAGTTTTGATACAGGCCAAGAATGAAGAATCCAAAAGACTCAAGTCCAAATCCTTGGAGATGAAACCCTCTT
>NW_006239371.1:136880-189649 GCF_000226075.1 Solanum tuberosum | reverse complement strand
TTCTTCAAGTCTTCAAAACCCTCTCAAACTCAGAGAAAAAATATCAAAAAGTACTATTCTATATGAAAATTATAGTAGTTATTCAACTCTTAAAACTACAACTCTAACTAGTACTTATAGTTTTCACATATTTGTGCTGCAGTGGATCATTCGGCATCTTTAGTCGGAATTTCCGATCAACTCGGCGATACGCCCTTTGGTGTTGTTCATCGTCATCTTGCACCATCCTTCAGCATCGTGTGCTCTGGGTCATTGGGCGGCATGGTACTGCTTAGCGGAACTTCTCGGTGATACGCCGACTGCTCCCTTTTTCTACCTACTTGATCCTTTCCTTCAGGGCTCAGCACACTGGAACAAAAGGCGAAGTAAGACCCTTCGTCGACTCGCCAAGTGGACTCGGCGATCCTCAGGCCTTCATTTCTTCGTTCTTCTCAGCCTTTTCGTTCTTTTTTGCGACATAGTGTCCATGCTTTCCTTCAAACATCAAATACCTGAAACTTAAAGGTTTTCATCAGATTTTGAGATAAAATAAGCATTTGAGGACACAATTTCTATTAAAATATAGCCCGAAATGAGTCCAATTTGTGGACTAATCAGATGTTTACGGGCTTGCTCGTTTAGGAGTTCATCTTATGAGCATATCAGATGGTGGTGTGACAATTCAAAATGGATCAGAATCTTGTTTGGTAGGGGAAGTTAAGGAAAAGTAAGACAGTGATCCGATATTGCTCCAGCTTAAGGGTGCAGGCCATCAACAAAGAGTTGAGGTTTTCTCCCAAGGGAGAGATGGTGTGCTTCGCTATCAGGGCCGACTATATGTTCCTAATATGGGTGAGTTGAGACAGAAGATTTTTGCAGAAGCCCATAACTCCAGGTATTCTATTCATCCTGGCGCCACTAAGATGTACCATGATTTATGGGAAGTCTTTCGGTGGAATGGCATGAAGGGGGATAGGGGGATATAGCAGATTTTGTGGCTAACTGCCTCAATTGTCAGCAAGTGAAGGTAGAACATCATAAACCATGGGGTATGACTCAAGAGATCGACACTTCTACTTGGAAGTGGGAAGTGATCAACATGGATTTCATTACAGGATTACCTAATACTCGCAAATAACATGACTCCAGTTGGGTTATAGTTGACAGAGTTACTAAGTATTCTCACTTTTTCGTGGTCAAAACTACAGATTCGGCAGAGGACTACGCCAAGCTTTACATTAATGAGATAGTTAGGTTGCATGGGGTTCCTTTGTCTATCATCTCAGATAGAGGTCCTCAGTTTACCTCTCATTTCTGGAAGTCATTTCAGAAAGGTCTTGGTACTCAAGTTAATCTTAGTACAGCATTTCATCCACAGACGGATAGTCAGGCAGAGCGT
This sequence comes from Solanum tuberosum, assembly GCF_000226075.1. Classification (NCBI taxonomy): domain Eukaryota; kingdom Viridiplantae; phylum Streptophyta; class Magnoliopsida; order Solanales; family Solanaceae; genus Solanum; species Solanum tuberosum. Next base: position 188,271 of record NW_006239371.1, on the reverse strand, counting down.
ACAATTAAGACCTTAGAGGACATGTTTAGAGCTTGTGTGATCAACTTCAAGGGTAGTTAGGATGATCATCTTCCTCTTATAGAGTTCGCCTACAAAAAAAGGTACCATTCCAGCATTCAGATGTCCCCTTATGAGGCATTGTATGGCATAGATGTAGATCTCCAGCCGATTGGTTTGAAGTAGGTGAAGCAGCCTTGATAGGGCCAGATTTGGTTCTTGATGCTATGGAGAAACTTCAACTCATTAGAGATAGACTTAAGACAACCCAGAGTCGCTAGAAGTCTTATGCAGATGTAAGGAGATATTGTAGGCCCTTACCGGATCTTGAAAAGGATTTGTAAAGTAGCTTATGAGTTAGAGTTGCCAGCATAATTAGCAACAGTGCATCCAGTCTTTCATATTTCACTATTGAAGAAGTGTGTGGGTGATCCAGCATCCGTATTGCCATTAGAGAGTGTGGCCATGCCATATAGCTTTTTTTATGAGGATGTATGAGTTGAGATTCTTGATCGTCAAGTTAGAAGGTTGAGAAACAAAAAAGTTGCTTCAGTCAAGGTTTTGTGGAGGAGACAGTCCGTAGAGGGAGCTACTTGGGAAGCAGAAGCAGCCATAAAGTCCAAGTATCCTAACCTCTTTCCTTTTGATTCCACCCCAGCCTGAGGTAATAGTTCCTCTTCAGTTCTTTAGTCATTCATGCGTAGAATCAGTCTTAGTATCATGTTCCTTCAGTTTGTACTTGCATTTTTAGCATATTTGCATTTTTTGGAACTTAGTTCAGTTAGAAGTCTGTTTCAAGTGTTTAGTGGTAGGGTTGCAGCTCATCCCCTCCATTTCAGCTAGTTTAGTCTTCATTCGAGGATGAATGGTCCTAAGGGGCAGATAATGTAACACCCCGTATCTGAAACCTCAAAAATCACACCTAGAAAAAAAGTTGTAGAAAACTTGCCTGAAGCAATGAACCATGATAGGGTTCACGGACCGTGACAGGGACCACGGTCTGTTGCCTGCCCGTGGTGGGGAGTTGGACTCCACCAGGCCCATGAATTAGACCACGGGACCCTTCACGAGCCGTGGTCTTGATGATGGGCCGTGGGGGCATCCGTGTAGACTTGGGTAATAGGCCCCCTAGACTAGCCCTCAGACCCTCAAGCCAAAGTGAGGTCCACGAGGACCTTCACAGTCTGTGGTCCTCCACATTGCCTGTAGTAGGGTCTATGAAGGCCAGCCAGTAAGCCCTCAGACCTAAGCCTCTAGACCTAACCCAGTGAGGACCACGGGGACCTTCACGGTCCGTGGTCCTCCACACAGGTCGTGGTAGGGGATCGTGGATCAGAAGCCAGAACCCCCAGCTCCTGGACCTCAGACCACGACCAACTTCACAGTTCGTGGTCCCTTTCACGGTCCGTGGAAGTGTCCATGGTCAGTCCCGGCTGCAACTTAAGTCAGGGGTCTTTTGGTCTTTTCCTATTTTGTTGGACTCCTAAACTACGTCGTTTTAACTCTAAACTATATGGTTTTGATTAGTTTTAGCCTAGAAACATAACTAAAACTTACCTAAGTCAGATTTTTTAACAAAAACTTAGAAATTTATAACGTAAAGAGAAGGGAGAGGCGACCAACCCTAGTTCAAGAACGGAGCAAGATTCCATCAGTTCCAGCCCCAAAATCGAAAGATTTTCCGTGGAATTCGTCACCAGGTATGTGGGATTTCACTAGTGGGTTTCTTTCACCCATTAGGTTCCTAGAATTCAGTCAGATTCTTGATTCCATTATTATAACTAGACTAGGGTTTCTAGAACTCCAGCAGAATATCATGAACTAGTTAATTTAATGTTCCGAATCCGATTATCATGTTATTACTCACTTTCTCATATAATATTCAGAACCCTAGTTGTATATATTTGTTAGTTCACGAATTATGGATGCTAGGTAAGATTATTCAGTTATTACAGATATATCCATGCTTCAATTTACGAAAGTTACATTATCAGTCATAGTTAGTGCATTCTCAGTTTGCATGTCAGTTTTGAGCTATCTAGTATATTACAGAAATTCAGTCTTAATGTTTTAATAATTTAATCTATTGGGAGTAGCATAATACTGATTTGGACTAGGGTCAGGTACCCATATAGTCCCAGAACTACGAGCCATATGGGTTGTAAGTCCCCTCTGTGAGCATCACTTTAGTGATCACGCCAGCATGCCTCTATACCTCTCGCAGGGTATATTGGGTCCTCTCGATGGGGCGTATACATCGGACTCCACATTTAGCTCATGTGGTTTTATTATCGGTTATTAGTAGCTCCCAAAGTTCAGTCAGACTCCATTGCATTGACCACATTTCAGTACAGTCAGTATTTGGTCTCAGTATGTTATAAATTGGTCATTGTATTTAGTTAGCTCAGTATTCAGTATCTATATCATTTTCATATTATGTTCTTGCTTTGTTGCTTGTTCAGTTATATGTTTATTTCAGCTTTACTCTATCCTACATGCTCAGTACCTTTCAAGTACTGATGCATACTCTACGCTACATCTTCTCGTGATGTAGGTCCAGGTTCTCAGCATCGGAATCACGCTTAGATTGGTTCCCGATCTCCAGTTCAGCAGTATCAGTGGTGAGTCCTTATTCTTTGAGGACAATAGTCATCTTATCTTTTCTGTATTTTAGTCTCTTAGTTTCAGTTTTGCTAGACTTAGCTAGGACATGTCCCAGTATTTCTAGTCAGTTAAAGACTATTTTTAGACATAGTTAGATTCAGCTTAGTATTTGAGTTTGGTATTTCTTTTGTATTAAACTCTCACATTTGAAATATTCAGTTTTAGGATATGGGTATTCCCCATAATTTCAGACTTTCATTATTATTTAGCTTCCGCATCAGTTATTATTATTTTTAGTATTCTCATGTCATGCCAACAAGGTTAGCTTGGGGTCACCTGTGATCGTAGGTCCCGTGTCCGCGTCTCGGGGGTAGGTCGGGGCATGACAGCATCATAAAACAATGCAGGCCAAATGGAGTCAGTACATGGAATGTACGAGCATGAGAGGGGAAATCTAAAAGATGACATAAGCATGAAGTGAAATTGAAGAAACAACTTACCTCGTCTCAACTCAATTCAACCTCAAATCAATTCAATATAACGCAATAACAGTAATGAAATATAAAGAAAAGCTTTTAAAATAGTTGGTGATAACTCAATGTATTGGAAAATACAATATAGCTTAGTTTGTATGCAAAAATACAAAGTAAACTTTGTTTGGGAGATTCCCTAATCGACAACCATCACTATGAGCTATGTGATGATACAGCGTCTAGCCCACACTTCAAGAATTGTCATATACTTTGTTGGGGAATAGAACTCCTCAACTATGTGGATCCACTAGTCTATGCTAAAAAGCAGTAAGGAATCATCTAAAAATTATAACCCTTTCTACCCACGTTGGCTACATGGTTTATGATGCTTGTGAGTTGTTAAAATTCTCCCCCATATCGGTGCTCAATACTACTCCTGAAATAAAACTTAGTTCATATGTTTTAAAGAAAACATTTCCTCTTCCTCAAGTTTGATATTATTACTCAAAATGTTTCTCTAAAAAGAGATAGTACTCTAAACTTCTCATGAACTCTTTTGGAAATCGGTGTTTCCTGTCATCTTAATTATAAATACATTTGCTCTTGGGAATACTTAGTTCCCATATATCATTTTAAATAAAATGAACTAAACTCCACCTTTCCACAAACTCAAATTCTCAAGTCTTAAAACAAGTTTATAAAGGTTTTCAAAAGACTTCTCAAAAGACTCGAAAGAACTCTCAAGGCTTGACTCTTAACTCTACCTTGAATTTGAATTATGAATTCAAGGTTATGATTCATGTTATAAATGATTTATAGATTTTTAGAAGTAGTTTAGAGTAGTTAGAATCAATAGGGAGTAAATGAACCCTTTGAAAGAACTCAGGCGGGCTAAACGATGGAGAACAGGTGGGGGCACCCAACCCTGACGCACTGAGTGGCGCATTGGTAGCGCATCGCCCCAGGTACCTCCCAGAAAACCCGACGAATTTTCCTCTTCAATTCTTTGCCTTAATTTCAAATAGTTTCTTCCCCAATCACTTAGATTTGAATTCCCAACATAAGTACACGATAATATACTCAAAACAAACCTTAAATCACTAACTTTTATCTCAAGAACTCATATAAATCCCAACAATCAAGATTACGAATGGAATTTCAAGAGAACTCATTAAGAAGTCAAATCCTTCACTTTTGAGAACGAAATTGCATTAAAATCGCATGATTGGTGTGTGGGTGAACAAATCCAACACTATGAGAACTCACATACCTCTTAGCGATCAAACCCTTAGCGAAACAATCCTCGAATCGCAAGAAAACTTGATGAACGCCTTGAACCTGTCTCTTTTCTACTCTTTTTTCTTCTTGAACTTTCTTCTAAAACCCTAAGCGCAATTAGGTTTTTAAAACTTACCCAAATCAGATTTGACCCCAAAATAATACGAAAAACATTTTAATCTGATTGAGTCAGGAAAAGACCAAAATACCCCTCACATTTTTGGTTAACTTTCTTTAACTAGATAGCCTAACTTCAAACAGGCATATCTCCCTCATACAAGCTTGAAAATTAGCAAACTCAGTAGTGTTGGAAAGAGGATTTCAATACCATTCATTTGATATCTTATGGGCCACCTAACTCACCCTATATTGAAAGTTATGGTCATTTGATGTTGACCCAAAAGTCACAACTCAAGCATAACTTGGAAATTTTCAGATTTGGCTATTTCCAATTTAGTTCTTTCTAAATTTAGCTCTTTCCAATATGGGATGTTACAATATAGCTCTCATGGTCTTATTGTCGATTAAAGCTAAAATCCCACAAAATGACTATATTTCATAAAAACTTTTCTTATGTCCCTTATTTCAAATGCATTGAATATATCTTGTGAATTTCATGTTTTGCCTCTTTAAGCTTTTAAATATTCAATATTGATCATGTTTTATATGTTTTAAGTCATTCATGTTACCATGTCTATTTTATACATATTTCCCCATACTTAGTACATTCCATGTACTAATGTACATTTGTACCTACATTATTTCACTAATATAGGGTCTGACACTCGTACTTCTCATACTTGTGGCAAGTTGGTTCCATTGGCTTTGAAGATTGGTGAGTCCTCATGTTCCGAGGATTAAGATACTTTTATAGCTTTATGTCATTTCTGTTTTCAGAGTTTTAATGTGATGTATGGGTTACGTCTCAATCACTTTTCTTATGATGTAATAGATGACTTATTGAAACTTATGTTAGACTTCCACTTTTTCAAACTCCGTTGTGATATAAACTATGATTTTGAACTCTTTACTTCTATTATCTTGCATAATGTATTCTAAGTGGCTTGTGTAGGGCCTCTTGGGGTCCTATTCTCAATGTTATGCCTAGGGTATATTTTGGGACATGAAAAACTTGGTATTCAGAGTACAAGGTTTGGAAAGGTCCTAGGATGTCTCATAAGCCACGTCAAGTAGAGTTATGTTCATGAGTGTGCAGCGCCAGATTTATGAATAAGAGGCTATAAGATGTTTAGGAAATTCTACTTATTTTATCATTCTAAAGTCATGTGATAGAGTTTAACTGTATATGTTTCTCTCTTAATCCTTATACGATGCTTTTCAGAATATGTCATCTCGAAGAGCATACGTGAGGAGGAATTTGAATGAGAATGTTGAATGAGAAACCCCTCAAGCTCCTCAAGAATCTCCTCAAGTTTCAGCTGATCTTTTGGCCAAACAAGTGACTATTATGGAGTTTTGATGTCACGCCCAGAAGCTACCCCCTTGACGTAACACGGGACCTAGGATCACGAGTGACCCCAAGCTAACCTTGAGTCTAGCATATCATGAACATACTAAAAATAACTAAGAAAATATTAATTAAGCGGAACCTAAATCAACAAATATTTGATATGGGAACAAAACCCAAATAGTCTGAATGTAACTATGAAATCATAAGAGTTTAGTTATAAGTGAAACAACCACTTAACAACTCAAGTTGAATCTACTACTATGTCTGAAAAGCCTCTACTGAATTGAGTTACTGGGACATGCCCCCCAGCTAAATCTAACATAACTGAAACTATAGTAATAACTAAAATGAAAGAATGTCTATTGTCCTCGAAATATGAGGACTCACCACTGAAGTTGTTGAATGAGGACCGAGAATCGATATAAGTGTGATCTGGATGTTGAGTACCTGAACTTACATCATGAAAGGATGTAGCACAGAATATGCGTCAGTACATTGTACTGAGCATGCATGATATAAATACTAAGCAAACAAATCTATATGAGCTGAATAAAGCATAACTGAGCAATGACATAATCTGAGCAAGAATATAAATATTGAAACATAACTGAAAAGCTAAGTTGAATGCAATGACAAAGTACTAATCATGAAGATAACATGTTGAATTGTATACTGATATAACTGCTGAAAACTTGGTCAAAAGCACTAAGAATCTGACTATGGGAGCTATTATTAACTTACATAAACCATGTGAGCTAAACGTGGAGTCCGATGTATATGCCCCATTGAGAGGACCCAATATACCTTGCCAGGGTATAAAGGCATGACTGGAGTGATCACTAATATTGATTCCCAATAGAGAGGGACTTATAATCCTATGTGGGCATGTCGTTCTGGGACTATGAGGGTATGCTGAACCCTAATCTAACTCGGTGCTACGTCTACTCCCAGTTGAATACATATGAAGCTAAAATGTAACTGAAATACTGAATAGCTTAAAATACTGACATATAATCTGAGAATGCAATATTTATATAACGATAATGTGACATTCGAAATCTGGAGCATGATTATCTGTTTAACTAACCTAGCAAGTATAAATCATAAACTAAGAGAATTTATACAAACTAGGGTTCTGAGTTTCATACAAGGAATTAAGCAACGTTTCCAAGAAAGCATGCTATTTAGACTATGTATTATATAGTAGCTAAAATCACAATAAATTCCCAAGATTTTACAAACCCTAGGTCTAAACAAGCTATGTATAATCATGGAACTAACAGAATTCTAGGGACCTATTGGATGAAAGGAACCCACTAGTAAAATCCCACATACATGGTGATGAAATCTACGGAGAAATCCTTTGGATTTTGGCGTTGAAACTTAAAGAACAATGTTGCTTGTTCTTGAAAGAAATTGACGCCTCTTTCTCTTCTTTCGTTATAATTTGGATGATTTTTGGAGAATGAGGGTTCTAGGTATGTCTGACTAGGTTATTAGGCTTACACTAAGCAAAATGACGTAGTTTAGGCATCAAACGACATAGTTTAAGTGCCTAATGCATAGGCAAAAGGACCAAAATGACCCTGACTTAAAACTGGCGAGTGACATCTACTACAGGAACGATGGGCCGTCGTTTGAACTACCAACCGTCATTTGGGATCGTCAATCGTGCACTACCCGACAAGGATTCACTAAAACGAGGATAACTTTTTTATCTGAGCTTGGATTGTAGCAAACTTGTTGGCGTTGGAAAGAGGGTTCAATTATCTTTAATTTGATAGGTCATGGGCCATCTAATTCATTTTGTGCTAAAAGATTTGACCGTTTGAAGTTTACCCAACAACCATTTTTCTTTAAATAGTTGTTGACCCTCACCTACGGTCCGTAGGTCCAACCACGGACCGTACAGCTCGGCTGTGGGTGGGATCAGAAACCATAAAAATTTGGAGCCCAACGACAGACCCCACCAACGGTCCGTGAGACCCCACCTACAGACCATGTGTCAAACCACGGACTGTCAGTGGTTTCCTTGGTTCTTGCACCAGGTCCTAGAAAGCTGCATTTTTTCTATTTTCTCAAATCTGAGGTGTTACAATATCTCCTCCTTGGGAACATTCATTCTCGAATGAAGCCTAAACAAGCTGAGTATAGAGCGAAGGAGCTGCAATCCCTACCACTTAGTACTAGAAGCTGATATCTAACTGCACTGAGTTCCATGAACATGCAAATATGCTGAAATGCAAGAATAACTCAGTAAACAAGATACTGAGACTGAATTACACAAGAGTAAACTGATAGACTGGAGAGGAACTATTACCTCAAGATGAAATGGAATTAGAAGGGAAGAAGTGAGGTACTTGGCCATCATAGCTGCTTCTGCTTCCCAACTAGCTCCCTCTAAGGACTGACTCCAAAAAACCTTCACTGAAGCGACTTCCTTATATCTCAACCTACGAACTTGATGGTCAAGAATTTCAACTGGCACCTCTTGATAAGTGAGACTATCTTTCACAGCCACACTCTCTAATGGTACTATTGATGCCAAATCACCCACACACTTCTTCAACAAGAAAATGTGAAAGATTGGATGAACCGTTGCTAGTTCTGCTGGCAACTCTAACTCATAAACCACATTACCAACCATTTTCAAGATTTTGTAACGACATGTATATCTAGTACTGAGCTTCCCTTTCTTGCCAAATCTCATCACCCCTTTCATAGGTTAAACCTTCAGGAAAACCTAATCATCAATTTCAAACTCTAAGTCCATTCTTTTCACATCTGCATAGGACTTTCTGATGAATCTGTGTTGTCTTTAGTCTATCTCTGATGAGTTGAACTTTCTCCATAGCCTCATGAACGAATCTGGCCCAATTAAGGCCGTTTCACCTACTTCAAACCAACTAATTGGGGACCTAAATCTACACCCCATAAAGTGCCTCATACGGGGACATCTGAATACTGGAATGTAAGCTATTATTATAGGAGAACTCTATGAGAGGTAGGTGATCATCCCAACTACCCTTGAAATTAATCACGCAAACTCTCAACATGTCCTCTAGGTCTGAATGGTACGCTCTGCTTGACCATCCGTCTGTGGATGCAATGTTGTACTGAGATTTACCTGAGTACCAAGACCTTTATGGAATGATTTCCAAAAATTAGATGCAAGCTGAGGACCTCTATCTGAGATGATTGACAAGGTAACCCTACGCAACCTACTATCTCATTGATGTAGAGTTTGGCGTAGTCCTCCACTAAATCTATAATCTTGACAGCCAAGAAGTGAGCAGACTTAGTGACTCTGTCTACTATCAGCCAAATGGAGTCATGTTGTCTGCGAGTACGAGGTAAACCCATAATGAAGTCCATGTTTATCACTTCCCACTTCCATGTATGAATGTTAATATCTTGAGTCATACCTCATGGTTTTTGATGTTCTACCTTAACCTGTTGACAGTTAGGACACCACAAAATTTGCTATGTCCCTTTTCATGTTGTTCCACCAAAAAACTTCCCGTACGTAGATCACAATACAACTTAGTGGCACATGGATGAATGGAATACCTAGAGTTATGAGCTTATGTAAGGATCTGCTGCCTCCATTCACATACATTAGGAACACATAAGCGACCCTGGTAACGAATCACACCATCTCCCCCTTGGATAAAACCTGAACTTTCTGCTGATGAACTGCACCTTTCAACTGAAGTAATATAGGATCACTATCTTGTTTTTCCTTAACCTTCACTAACAATGAAGATTCTGACCCATTCTAAACTATCACACCACCATATGATGTGTCCATAAGGCAAACTCCTAAGAGAGCAAGCCGGTGAACATCTTTGGCTAACTCATTCTTTTCTTCCTCAACATGTGTTGCACTACCCATAGACAGTCTGCTAAGAGCATCAACCACTACATTGGTCTTACTAGGATGGTAAAGCACATTTGTGTCATAGTCTTTGAGGAATTCAAGCCATCTCCTCTAATGAAGATTCAACTCTTTTGGGTGAACACATACTGGAGGCTCTTATGATCTGTAAACACATCAACATGAACACCATACAAGTAATGTCTCCAAATCTTTAGGGAAAATACTACAACTGCAAGCTCGAGGTCATGAGTCGGGTAGTTCTTCTCATAGACCTTAAGCTGTTTAGAAGTATAAGTTATAACCTTACCTTACTGCATCAACACACAACCTAGGTCGATCCTGGATGCATCACAACAAATTACATACCCATCTAAACCATCTTCTAGAGTCAAGACATGAGTTGTAGTCAACCTAGTCATCAGTTCTGAGAAACTTTTCTCACACTCATCTAACCACTGAAATTTGACCTTTTTCTGAGTCAACTTGGTCAATGGAGAAGCTATGGATGAAAATCCTTCAACAAACCTCCTATACTATTCGGCCAAACCTAAGAAACTGTTGATACCTGTTGGAGAGGTGGGTCTGGGCCAGTGTTGTACTACCTAAATTTTCTGAGAATCAACACAGATTCCTTCACTGGATACCATATGACCAAGGAAAGCGACTGACTGTAACCAGAATTCACATTTGCTGAACCTAGAATAAATGAGGATATCATTGATATAGACGATAACGAAAAAGTCCAAATATTGTTTGAACACCCTATTCATTAAGTCCATGAAAGATGCAGTAGCATTTGTTAGTCCAAAAGACATAACTACAAATTAATAGTGACCATATCGAGTCTTGAAGGTTGTCTTCTGGATGTCACTATCACTGAGTCTAAGCTGATGATAGCTAGATCTGAGGTCTATCTTAGAAAAGCAACTAGCACCCTGAAGTTGGTCGAACAAATCATCAATCCTGCGGATGGGATATTCATTATTGATTATGACTTTATTCAACTGTAAATAGTCAATACACATTCTGAGGGAACCATCTTTCTTTTTTATGAACAACACTGGAGCACCCCATGGAGAGATACTAGGTTTGATAAAGCCCTTATCTGGAAGGTCTTTCAACTGCTCTTTCAAATCCTTAAGCTTGGGTGGACCCATTCTGTAAGAAAGAATCGAAATAGGCTGGGTATATGGGAGGAGATCTATTCCAAGGTCAATTCCCTTCCGGGAGGAACTCCAGGAATATCTTCTGGAAACTCATTTACTACCGGGACTAACTCAAGAGTTGAGGTTTTAGATTTTGAATCCTTAACCCGAACAAGATGATAGACATACCCTTTGGAGATCATCTTCATGGCCTTAAGGTAAGAGATGAATCGACCCATAGGAAGTGAGCTACTACCCTTCCATTCTAAGACTCGCTCATTTGGAAACTGAAATAGAATGATCCTAGTTCTACAATCGGTTGAGGCATAATAGGAATGTAACCAATCCATGACTAGAATGATATAGAAATCTACCATTTCTATCTCTACAAGGTCTGGTGAGGTGACTTTCTGAGAGACTGTGACAGGGCATTTCTATATACCCGTCTAGCTATAACTGGGTCACCAAATAGAGTAGAGACTGAGAAGTGTTCTGAGAGAGTTTCTGGACTGACAGCAAAGTTTACTGCTATATAGGGAGTTACAAAAGACAGTGTAGCCCTGGATCTAACAATGCATAAACATCTAAATGAAAGACTCATAACATAACAGTGACCACATCAGGAGAATCTTCTTCGTCCTAGAGAGCCTGGAGAGCATACAACCTTAACTGGCACTGAATGCCACCTGTACCAGATGAAGCACCCTGCTGAGTTGGGCGACCAGTCATTGCCCCTGTCTGGCAGAAGGGTAATCCTTCAACCTATGGCCATACTAACCACACCTAAAATACCCCTCTCAGCCAGCAAGACACTCACACAGATGGTTCGTACCACACTTTGGAAAAGTTGGGAAAGTCATGTTACCTGAAGTACTCACCTAAGACTTAAATCATGATGCCCTAACTTTCTGATCCTACCGAAACCTAGGGGATGGAGCACTATCTAATGAAGGTGTTGGGGTTATACTTCTTTGCTGAAACTGTGAACGATTCTTGCCACCCAACTTTTGTTGTGAGTATTCATAATTTCTTGTTTTGGCCTTTTGTTGTCTTTAGCCATTTACCTAAGCTTATCTCCCTCAACCTGATGAGCATGAGTCATTAGTTTAGAGATATCCATATCCCCTAGAAGCATAGCATTCCTGCACTCGGTCTTCACTAGATTGGATACCCCAAATAGGAACTTACTCATTTGTGCCCTTTGATCGGCAACCATGTGTGGAGTATACTTGGAGAGCTGGGTGAACTTCATCCCATACTCCTGGACTAACATTGAACCATGCTTCAAGTTCATAAACTCTTGCACCTTGGCTTCTCTCAACTCCGTTTGGAAGAAACTGCCCAGAAAAGCTCTAGTAGAACAATCCCAATTCACAAGAGTTACAGCTACACCCGTGTTTTCTTTCTACTGAGTGAACCAGATATGAGCCACATCCTTAATTTGGTAGGATGCCAGCTCCACCATGTCATTTCCAATCACTTGCATCACCTCTAGGATCTTCCTGACTTTCTTGATGAATTTTTGTGGGTCCTCACCAACCTTCGACCCTAGAAACTCAGGCGGATTCATTCGAACCAAGTCTTGAACCCTAGCTGCAGCTGATCCACCATTAGTGTTTGCAGGAAATGAGGCCTGCTGACTGTTCTGATTGGCCACACTCTAAGCCATGAGCTGAATCGCATTTCGAAACACTGCATTCGTAACCTCATGGTTTAAGAATGTAGGAACTACTTTAGCATTGCATGCATTAGCATTCCGTGCGTTAGCTCTATGAGGAGGCATGATCTAAAATGCATAACGACGAATTAGAAAAGAGAAGTTTGATCATACCCACGCATGATAAGAATAGCAAAGAAAGTGAAGTTTTTTCATAGAACACTTCATAGCCTCACCCTCATAGATGTGGCGCGCTTCACACCCATGAAACAGACTCTACTAAGTGCGGCTTTTAGACACCCTAGGATTCTTGAACCCAATGCTCTGATACCAAGTTTGTCACACCCAGAGGCTACCCCCATGACGTAACACGGGACCTAGGAACACGAGTGACCCCAAGCTAACCATGAGTCCGGCATATCATTAACATACTGAAAAGATAACTAAGTATAAATGAATTAAGCAGAAGCTAAATCAATAAATATCTTATTTGAGGACCAAACCCAATTAGTTTGAATGTAAATATGAAATCATAAGAGTTTAGTGATAACTTAAACACCCACTTAACAACTCAAGTTGAATCTAGTACTATGTATGAAAATCCTCTACTGAATTGAGTTATTGAGACATGCACCCCAACTATTTCTAACAAATCTGAAACTAAAATAATGAGTAAAATGAAAACATGTCTATTGTCCTCGGAATATGAGGACTCACCACTGAAGCTGTTGAATACGGATCAAGAATTGATCTAAGCTTGATCTGGATGCTAAGTACATGAACCTACATCATGAAAGGATGTACCGCAGAGTATGCGTCAGTACTTGGAATGTACTGAGCATGCAGTATATAGATACTAATCTTAACAAAGCATAACTGAGCAATGACATAATCTGAGCAAGAATATAAATACTGAAACATAACTAAAAGTTAAATTGAATGCAATGACCAAGTACTAATCATGAAGATAACATGTTGAACTGTATACTGATATAACTGTTGAAAACCTGGTCAAATGCACTAAGAGTCTGACTGTGCGAGCTACTATTAATCGACATAAACCACGTGAGCTAAACGTGGAGTATAGAGTATACTCTTCATTGATAGGACCGAATATACCTTGCCAGGGGTATAAAGGCATGACTAACTGATCACTAATACTGATGCCCAACAGAGGGGACTTATATTCCTACACGGGCACGTAGTTCTAGAACTATGACCGTACGCTAAACCCTAATCTAACTCGATGCTCAATCTACTCCCAGCTAAATACATATGAAGCTAAAATTTAACTAAAATACTGAATAGCTAAAAATATTGACATGCAAACTTAGAATGCAAAATTTACATACCGATAATGTGACATTCGAAATCTGGGGCATGATTATATGTGTAACTAACCTAGCAAGAATAAATCGTGAACTAAGAGAATTTATACAAACTAGGGTTCTGAGTTTCATAAACGAAATTAAGCAACATTTCCAAGAAAGCATGTTATTTAGACAATCGATTATATAGCACTGAAATCACAATAAATTCCAAAGATTTTACAAACCCTAAGTCTAAACAAGCTATGTAGAATCAAGGAACTAACTGAATTCTAGAGACCGAGTGGATGAAAGGAACCCACTAGTGAAATCCCACATACCTAGTGTTGAAATCTACGGGGAAATCCTTTGGATTTTGGGCTTAAACTTGGAGAACACTGCTACTTGTTCTTGAAAGAAATTGGCGTCTCTTTCTCTTCTTTTCGTTCTAATTTGGATGATTTTTGGAGAATGAGGGTTTTGGGTATGTCTGACTAGGTTATTAGGCTTAGACTGAGCAAAACAAGGTAGTTTAGGCATCAAACGACGTAGTTTAAGTGCCTAATGCCTAGGGAAAAGGACCAAAATAACCCTAACTTAAAACTAACGAGTGCCATCTACTATAGGAACGACGGACCATCTTTTGAATTACCAACCGTCATTTGGGGTCATCGTTCGTGCTCTGCCCAACAGGGCTTCACTAAAATAAGCATAACATTTTCTTGCGAGTTTGGATTTTAGCAAACTTAGTGGCGTTGGAAAAAGGGTTCAATTATCTTTAATTTGATAGGTCATGGTCTACCTAATTCATTTTGTGCTAAAATATATGACCATTTGAAGTTGACCCAACAACCATTTTCCTCTAAATAGTTGCTAACCCTCACCTACGGCCAGACCTATGATCTGTAGATCTAACCACGGACCGTACTGATCGACCATGGGTGGGATAAGAGACCATCAAAATTTGGAGCCCAATGACAGACCCCACCTACGGACTGTGTGTTAGACCACGGACCATCGGTGGCTTCCGTGGTTTTGGTAGCAGGTCCTGGAAAGCTGCATTTTTTTCTTTTTTCTCGAATTCGAGGTGTTACATTTGAGCTGATTGTCAAGTGTCGGCTCATGCCATGAACCTCAAGGCAATAAGAATTTGTGGTCCCCATGAACCTAAATGTGGGTACGGTGGAAACTAGAATGAGGGACTTCACTAGAATAAATCCGTCGGAGTTTCATGGTCCAAGGTTGAGAAAGACCCTCAAGAGTTCATTAGTGAGGTGTATAATATTTTGATGATCATGGGTGTGATGCCAATGGAAAAGGCGGAATTGGATGCTTATCAACTTAAGGGTGTTTCTCAAGTTTGGTTCAACCAATGAAAGGAAGAGAGTGTTGTTGATACGGGTCTCTTGATTGGGAAAAGTTTAAGGTTGTTTTCCTTGATATGTTCTTTTCTATTGAGATGAGGGAGGCGAAGGTACTTGAATTCATTAACATTCGTTAAGGAAATATGAGTGTGAAGGAGTATGCATTGAAATTTACTCAATTAACCATCGTCAAGAAAATAGGAGTATGGTTGCCGATTATAGGGCAAAGATGAGTAAGTTTGTTTCAGATGTATCCGAAATGGTGGTTAAGGAATGCTTTACCGCCATGCTAGTTAAGGAAATGAATATTTCTCATCTAATTATTCATTCTCAACAAAATGATGAAGATAAGCTTAACGAAAGGTCTAGGGAGGCAAAGAGAGGCAAAGACCAGTGATGGGGACTTTTCATATTCAAGGTGCAATTAACATGGTCGTTCTAGGTTCCAGTAAAGGTTTTCCAGTCAAGTTTCTTCCAATAATTGGGCTCCTAAGTTCAACAAAGATAGTGTGTATAACCCTAAGCCTCAAAGAGGAAATGGTGGTGGAAATGGATCTTCGGTTTCCGCAGTCCAAAAGTGTGGCAAAAGTCATCCAGGAAAATGCTTCATGGGTACAAATAATTGCTTTGGTTTTGGTAAAAGTGGTCACTGCTTGAGATATTGTTCGTATAGAATTGACAAGGGAAAGGATGGTAGGCAAGTTCCGCCAAGTGGTTCGGGTTCAAGTGCTCCAAAGAAAAATTGATTCTATGCACTTCAAAATCATCATGATCAAGATGGTTCTCCCGATGTTGTTACCGGTATGTTGAAAGTCTTTCATCTTGATGTTTATGATTTGCTTGATCCTGGTGCTACCTTATCTTTTGTGACGCCATGTGTGGCCATCAGATTTGATATTTTTCGGATGTTTTGTTGGATCCTTTGTTTGTCTCTACTCCTTTTGGTGAATCTATTGTGGCTAAAAGAGTCTATATAAATTGTCCTATCCCTATATCATATATTCACTCGTGTTGATCTAGTGGAGCTTGATAAGTTAGATTTCAATGTTATTCTTGGTATGGATTAACTTCATTCTTGTTATGCCTCTATAGGTTGTAGAACCTGAGTGGTCAAGTTTCAGTTTCCAAATGAGCCTGTCTTAGAGTGGAAGGGGAGAAATTATATTCCTAAAGGTTCATTTGTTTCTTGTCTTAAGGCTAGGAAAATTATTTCTAAGGGTTGCATGTATCATCTTATGCGAGTTATGGATACAGATTCTGGAACCCCTATCTTTGAGTCGGTCCCCATTATAAATGAGTTTCTGGAAGTGTTTCTCGATGATTTACCCGGTGTTCCTCTCGAAAGGGAAATAGACTTTTGTATTGACCCTCTCCTAGATATGCAACCTATCTCTATCCCTCCTTACCATACGGCTCCGAGAGAACTTAAGGAATGGAAAGAGCAATTCAAGAATTTGTTGGATAAGGTTTCATCCGGCCGAGACTCTCTCCATGGAATGCTTCAGATTTTTTAGTTCGTATGAAGGATGGTTCACTTCGCATGTGTATTTATTACCGGCAATTGAACACTGTTACCATTAAGAATAAGTATCCTCATATCAGAATAGATTATTTATTTTGTCAACTCCAATGAGTGATTTACTTCTCTAAGATCGACTTTCGGTCTGGTTATCGCCAATTGAGGGTGAAAGAAAATGAAATTTCGAAGACATCTTTTCAAACTTGGTACGGTCATTATAAATTTTTGGTAATGTAATTTAGTTTGACTAATGCTCCGGCCGCATTCATGGACTTAATGAATAGGGTGTTTAAACAATACCTTCATATGTTTGTGATTAGGCTTATTGATGACATCTTGATTTACTTGAGAAGTGAGGATGAGCATGTCGACCATTTGAGGATTGTAATGCAAGTCCTCCAGGACCAACAACTATTTGCAAATTTCAGTAAATGCAAGTTTTGGTTGAGATCTTTGGCTTTTCTTGGTCACATTATTTCTGGTAAGGGTATTGAGGTAGATCCTAAGAAGACGGAAGCGGTTAAAAGTTGTCCTAGGCCCCTATCCCCATTTGATATTCAAAGTTTCTTGGGTTTGGCTGGTTATTATAGAATATTTGTGAAATGGTTTTCTTTGATTACCTCTCCATTGACGGCATTGACCCTAAAGAAAGTTAAGTTCTTATGGTCAAAAGTATTTGAAAAGAGTTTTCAAGAACAGAAACATAGACTTACCTCCGCTCCGGTGTTGACTTTACCAAAAGGGTCTGATGGGGTTGTAGTTTATTGTGATGCTTTAAGGATTGTACTAGGGTGTGTCCTTATACAAAATGAGCAGGTTATTTCTTATGCTTCAAGGCAATTTATGTTTCATGAAAAGAACTAGCCTACTCATTATTTGGAACTAACAGCAGTTTTTGTTTGCCTTAAGGATTTGAAGGCATTATTTGTATGGTGTTCATGTTGATGTTTTTACCAACCAAAAAGGTTTACAATATGTGTTCAAGCAAAAGAACATAAATCTTCACCAAAGGAAGTGGCTTGAGTTGCTAAAGGATTACGACCTGAGTGTCCTCTATCACCACGGCAAGGCGAATGTACTGGTGGATACTCTTAGTCGACTATCAATGGGTAGTGTTACTCATGTTGAGGATGATAAGAAGGAGTTAGTCCGTGATTTTCATAGATTTGCCCGATTGGGTGTTAGTTTGGTTAATTTTAATGAAGGTGGTGCTATTGTACATAATGTTTCAGAATCGTCCTTTGTGTCGGATGTGAAATCCAAGCAAGGTGTTGATCCAATTTTGGTTGAATTGAAAAAAGTGGTGCTTTAAAAGTCTGTTGAGGCTTTCTCCCAAGAGGGAGATGGTGTGTTTCCATACCAAGGTCGATTGTGTGTTCCCAATGTCAATGACTTGAGATAGAAAATCTTATCATAAGCTCATAGTTATTGGTATTCCATTCACTCGGGAGCCACCAAGATGTACCATGACTTGCGGGAGGTCTATTGGTGGAATGGGATGAAGAAGGATATTGTGAAATTTGTGGCTAAGTGTCCTTATTGTCAACAAGTGAAAGTTGAGCATCAAAAGTCGAGAGGTTTTTCCCAAGATATCAGTATTCCTACTTGGAAGTGGAAAGATTTCAATATGGACTTTATTTCTGGTTTACACCGCACTCGACAACAATATGACTAAATTTGGGTTATTATAGATCGTATGACGAAGTCGGCTTATTTCATTCCCGTCAATCTTTCTTATTTCGCTGACGATTATTCTAATTTGTATCTAAAGGAAATGGTTAGGTTTTATGAAGTGCCCCTATCCATTATCTCTGATCTTGGTATCTAATTTACTTCTCAATTTTGGAAGTCTTTCCAAAATGGTGTTGGTACTCGTGTTAAGCTTAGTACGGTCTTTCGTCCTCAAACTGATGGGCAAGCGGAGCGTATTATCTAAACTTTGGAAGATATGTTGAGATCTTGTGTGATTGACTTCAAGAATAATTGGGATGAACATTTGCCTTTGATTAAGTTTGCTTATAATAATAGTTATTATTCAAGCGTTGGTATGGCTCTATTTGAGGCTCTTTATTGTAGGAGGTGTAGATTTCCTATAGGGTGGTTTGAAGTTGCTGATATTTCTTTGATAGGTCTTGAGTTGGTACATGAGGCTATGGAGAAAGTTTGGCTTATTAGAGAAAGGTTGAAAACGTCTAAAAGTCAATAAATTCCTATGCCGATGTTAGAACGAGAGATCTTGAGTTTGATATAGATCATTAGGTCTACTAGAAAGTTTCACCTGTAACACCTCGAAAATTTGATATATGAATAAAAAAAAGAGAAGGGCAAAAGCACGGAAGGGTCCACGGGACGTGAAGAGGACCATGACCCATCACCTTGCTCGTGGAGTTGCACCCAACCAAGGTGAGGGACCACGAATGCCTAGACGATCTATCAAGCTTCACTCGGACCATGAGGTCATCCGTGAAAAGGGGCACAGCACCCCAAGCTACTGTGAAAGACCAAAAACTCATAAACGGTCTGTGAAAGACCAAAAACTCCTAAACGGTCTGTGAAACTTCACACGGACCGTGAAGTCTTCCATGAAAGGGACTTAGCTACTTTTGAGTTTTGGGTAAGCTTATAATGATCATATCTCTCAAGACAAACTATATTAGGTAACCCGTGACCTATCAAACTAAAGATCTTTGAGTCGTCTTTCCAAAGCCACTAAATTTTCCTAATTCCGAGCCAGGAGTAAAAAGTTGTGCTCAATTTAGTGAAGCCCTGTCGGGCAGGGAAAACATAACGACCCACTAGACGGGTTGTGATGCTTTAAACGGCCCATGAAGCCCTCTTGAAGTCACTTCATCAGCTTTTAAGTCAGGGTCGTATTGGTCTTTTCCCTTATGTGTTTAGTACTTAAACTATGTCATTTAGTACTTAATATACGTCATTTTACTTCATCTAAGCCTAGTAAAATAGTCACAAACTACCTAAAACCCTCATTCTCCTAAAATCATATAATTTAGAAAGTAAAGAAGAGAAAGAGGCGGCAGTTTCTCCCAAGAACAACCAGAGGTCTTCTTCAAGTTCAGACCCAAAATTCAAAGGATTTCTCTGTGGTTTTCCTCACCAGACATGTGCAATTTCACTAGTGGGTTCCTTTCACCTATTAGGTCCTTAAAATTTAGTCAATTCTTATGTTTCTCCATAAATTGTTCAGACCTAGGGTTCCTAAATCTGAGAGATCCATTGAAATTTAGTTGTTATAATTTCTATGTTATTGATCACATGTTTTATGGAGAATTAGTATAGTTCCATGTATAGAACTCAGAAACCCTTTCAGTATTTCATGAATTATACTTGCTAGGCAGATTAGTCAAACAATCATGCTTCAGAATAAGACTGGCATGTCTTTCACTACATGTATGTTGCATTCTAAAATAATTATCACTATTTTGAGCTACTCAGTATTTCAGTTGAATTTTAGCTTTACATTCAACTTCGACTAGACTTAGCACTGAGTTGTACTAGGGTTCAGCGTACCCTCAAGTTCTAGAACTACGTGCCTCTGTAGGTTCATAATTCCCCTTTGTTGGGCATCAGTTTTAGTGATGACACCACAGTCATGCCATCATACCCCCATAAGGTATAGTTGGTCCTCTCGATAGGGCATATACATCGGGCTCCACAGTTAGCTCACGTAGTTTATATCGGTTAATTGTATCTCCTACAATGAGATTCATGTTCCATTAACCATGTATTCAGTATTTACGTTAGTATTTAGTTCAGCATGTTATTTTTATTATTAGTACTTTCTTATTGTATCCAACTAAGTTTTCAGTTATGCTTCAATATATCTATTTCCATGTTTAGTTGTTATATTGATCAGCTTAGCATATATCCTGCATGCTCAGTACATTCAAAGTATTGATGCATACTTTTCTGCTACATCATTGTATGATGTAGGTTCAGGCACTCAGCATCCACATTGCGCTAAGCTCAACTTCTTGTCCGTACTCAACAGCTTCAGTGGTGAGTCATCCTAGTTCGAGGACAATAGACTTGCTTTACTTTCCAATCTTTACATTTCAGTTTTAGTCTTGTTAGAGTTAGCTGGGGTCATGTCCCAACAACTCAAGTCAGTTAGAAACTTTCAGACATAGAGTAGATTCATCTTTAGTTGCTAAGTGTTGTTTTAGTCATCATTATACTCTTCATATATTTGATATATTTAGACTTGTTGGGATTTTCCCAATTTCAGACATTAACTGATTTCAGCTTACGCGCGGTGCTTGATTTAATTTAACTCGTATTGATATGGCAGGTCATGGGTTTGCTTGGGGTCACTTGTGACACTAAGCACCGTGTCGCATCTTGGGGGCAGCCTCGGGTATGACAAACTTGGAATCAGAGCATCAGGTTCAAGAGTCCTAGAGTTTCTGAAAGTTGCACTAAGTGGAGTATCTTTCATGAGTTTAAAGCGCTCCACACTTATGAGGGGAGGCTACGAGGTGTTCTACCAAAAACTTTACTTCCTTTGCTATCCCTATCATGCGTGAAGTGTGATTCCATTTCTTATTTCTAATCAGTCATTAGGCATTTCAAATCACGCCTCCTCGTAGAGTTAACACATGGAATGCTAATGCATTCAATGCTAACGCAGTTCCTCCCGTCTTGAACCATGAGGTTACAAATGCAGAGTTCCATAATGCGATCCAGCTATTGGCTCAGATAGTAGAAAATCAGACCAATGAGTAGGCCCTAGTTCCTGCAAACCTCACTGGTAGATCAGCTATAGCAGAGTTTGAGACTTTGATCGTATGAATCCAAAATAGTTTTTAGGGTCGAAGGTTGGTGGGACCACAGAACTTCATTGAAGAGGTCAAGAATATTCTTGAGGTAATTCAAGAGACTTGTACCGATAGTTTAAGCTAGCATCCTATCAACTTAAGGAAGTGGCTCAAATTTGGTTCACGCAGTGGAAAGACAACAGGGGTGCAGATGCAACTCTTGTGATGTGGGACTATTTTACCGTAGCTTTTCTTAACTGGTTCTTCTCGAGATAGTTGGGGGAGGCTAAGGCACAGAAGTTTATGAACTTGAGGAAAGGTTTGATGTAAGTCCAAAAATACGGGCTAAACTTCACTCAGCTCTCTAGTATGCTCCACATATGGTTGGCGATCCGAGAGCACAACTGAGCAAGTTCTTGTTTGGAATATCTTATTTGGTAAAGACCCAGTGTAGGAATGTTATGCTATTAGGGGATATGGATATCTCCAAACTAATTACCCATGCTCACCATGTTGAGGGATATAAGCTCAAGGAAATGGCTAAAGATGACAAAAAGGCTAGAATGGGCATAAATTCACAATAGAGTTTGGGCGGTGGAAATCGCTCCAGTTTCAGTAGAGGTCTACAGCCCCAGCGCCTTCATCGGCTAGTAAAATTTGGTGTCAGACCAGCAACTCTCTCAGAACCCTTCTCAGTCTCTACTCCAGTAGGTGACCCAGTTATAGCTAGACGGTTATACAAAAATTGCCATGTCATAATTTCCTAAAAAGTCACTTTAGCAGACCTTGTACAGTTAGAAATGGTATATTTCAATATAATTTTAGGCATGGATTGGTTACAGTCCTATTATTCCTCAGTTAATTGTAGAGCTAGGATCATTCGATTTCAGTTTCCAAATGAGCTAGTCTTAGAATGGAAGGGTAGTAACTCAGTGCCTATAGGTCGATTTATCTATTACCTTAAGTCCAGGAAAATGATCTCTAAACGGTATATCTAGCAACTTGTTTGGGTTAAGGATTCAAATTACAAAACACCAACTCTTGAGTCAGTACCAGTGGTGAATGAGTTTCTAGAAGACTTTCCAGAAGATCTTCCTAGAGTTCCTCCCGGAAGGGAAATCAATTTCAGAATAGATCTTGTTCCAGATACCCAGCCTATTTTGATTCCTCCTTAGAGAATGGCTCCAGCTAAGCTTAAAGAATTGAAAGAACAATTGAAAGAGCTTCTAGATAAGGGCTTAATCAGACCTAACATCTCTCCATGGAGTGCTGTCCGTGCGAAAGAAAGACGGTTCTCTCCGAATGTGCATTGAATATCATCAATTGAACAAAATCACAATCAAGAATTAATATCCCATCCCTAGGATTGTCGACTTGTTCGAATAACTTTAGGGTTTTAGTTGTTTTTCTAAGGTATACCTCAGATCCGACTATCATCATCTCATAGTCAGAGATAGTGACATCCCAAAGACAGTCTTCAGGACTCGGTATGGTCACTATATATTTTTAGTTATGTCATTTTGACTAATAAATACTCCTGCAGCTTTCTTGAACTTAATGAACGGGTGTTCAAACAGTATTTGGACTTGTTCGTCATCGTCTTTATTGATGATATCATCAATTATTCTCAGAGTAAGGAAGAGCATGTGACTTATTTGAGAGTTATTCTGCAAACCCTCAAAGAACTCCATCTACTCGCTAAGTCCAGCAAATGTGTATTTTGGTTGCACTCGGCTGCTTTCCTTGTTCATTTGGTATCCAGCGAAAGGATTCGAGTGGATTCTCATAATAGAGGAAGTAGAGCACTAACCCAGACTCACTTCTCCGATTGATATCAAAAGTTTCTTAGGTTTGGTCGGTTACTATAAGAGGTTTGTTGAAGGATTTTCATTCATAGCTACCCCAATGACCAAGTTGACTCAGAAAAAGGTCAAGTTTTAGTGGTCAGATGAGTGTGAGAAAATCTTCTTAGAACTGAAGACCAGGTTTACTACAACTCATGTCTTGACACTACCAGATGGTTCAGACGGTTATGTGATTTATTGTGAGGCACACAGGGTCGGCCTGGGTTGTGTATTGATACAGCAGGGTAAGGTCATAGCTTATGCTTCTAGACATCTTAAGGTTCATGAGAAGAACTACCCGACTCGTGACCTCGAGCTTGCAACTGTACTATTTTCCCTAAAGATTTGGTAACACTACTTGTATGGTGTTTATGTTGACGTGTTCACATATCATAGGAGCTTACATTATGTGTTTACTTAAGAAGATTTGAATCTTTGTTAGAGGATATTGATTGAATTCCTCAAAGACTATGAGATGAATGTGCTCTATCGTCCAAGTAATGCCAACGTAGTGGTTGATTCTCTTAGAAGACTGTCTATGCTTAGTGTGTCACACACTGAGAAGGAGAAGAAAGACATAGCTAGAGATGTTCACAGGCTCACTCGCTTAGGAGTTTTCCTTATGGATACGTCAGATGGTGGTGTGATAGTTCAGAATGGGTCAAAATCTCTAATAGTAGTGGAGGTTAAAGAGAAACAAGAGAGTGATCCCATACTACTTCAGTTAAAAGGTGCAGTTCATCACCAGAGAGTTGAGGTGTTCTCCCAAGGGGGAGATGGTGTGCTTCATTACCAAGGTCACTTATGTGTTCCAAATGTGGGTTATTTGAGGCAGCAGATCCATACAAAAGCCCATATTTATAGATATTATATTCATCTAGGTTCCATTAAGATGTACCGTGATCTATGGGAAATCTATTGGTGGAGCGGCAAGAAGAGAAACATCACAGATTTTGTGGCTAAGTGTCCTAACTATCAACAGGTTAAAGTAGAACATCAGAAACTAGGAGGTGTGACTCAGGAGATTAGCATTACTATGTGGAAGTGGGAAGTGATAAACATGGATTTCATTATGGGTTTACCTCGTACTCGCAGACAACATGACTCTATTTGGGTGATAGTGGACAGAGTCACTAAGTCAGCTCAGTTCTGGGCAGTCAAGACTACATATTCAACAAAGGACTATGCTAGACTCTACATCAGCGAGATATTCAGGTTGCATGGGTTTCCATTATCTATCATCTCCAAATAGGGGTCCTCAGTTTACATCTCATTTCTGGAAATTGTTTTAGAAAGGTCATGGTACTCAAGTAAATCTTAGTATAACATTTCATCTGTAGATGGATGGTCAGGAAGAATGTACCATTCAGAGCTTAGAGTACATGTTGATAGCTTGTGTGATTGATTTCAAGGTTAGTTGAGATGATCACTTACCTCTCATAGAGTTCACCTTTAATAACAGCTTCCATACTATTATTTAAATAGCCCCTTATGAGGTATTGTATGGGCGTAGATGCAGGTCTCTGGTTGGTTAGTTCGAAGTAGGTGAGGCAACCTTGATTGGGCCAGATTCAGGTAATGAGGCTATGGAGAAAGTTTAGCTCATCAAAGATAGACTAAAGACAGCACAGAGTCGTCATAAGTCCTATGCAGATATGAGGAGAAGGGACTTAGAGTCTGAAATTGATGATTGGGTTTTCCTGAAGGTGTCACCCATGAAGGGGGTGATGAGACTTGGTAAAAAATGGAAGCCCAGTCCAAGGTATGTAGGTCCTTACAAAATCCTGAAAAAGATTGGTAATGTGGCTTATGAGTTAGACTTGTCAGTAGAACTAGTATCGGTTCATCCAGTCATTAACATTTCTTTGTTGAGTAAGTGTGTGGGTGATCCGGCATCGATAGTACCTTTAGAAACTGTGGTTGTGAAGGTTAACCTCACTTATGAGGAGATTCCAGTTGAAATTCTTGACCGTCAAGTTCGTAAGTTCAGAAATAAGGAGGTCACTTCAGTAAAAGTTTTGTGGAGAAGTCGGCACGTAGAGGGAGCCACTTGGGAAGCAGAAGCAACCATGATTGCCAACTATGCACACCTTTTTCCTTCCGATTCAGTTTCAGCTAGAGGTCATTGTCCCTCTCCAGTATTTCAATTAATCTTGTGTAAATGCAGTCTCAGTATCTTGTTCCCTTAGTTATCCTTGCATTTCAGCATATTTGCATATTCATGGAACTCAGTTCAATTAGATATCAGTTTCTAGTACTCAATTGGTAGGGATTGGAGCTCTTTCCTCCAAATTCAGCTTGGTTGGTCTTCATTCGAGGACGAATGATCCCAACGGGGAGATATTGTAACACCTCAAAAATCTGATCTTGGAATTAAAAAGAGAGAACAGCAAAACCACAGAAGGGTCCACGGGCCGTGAGTAGGACCACGACCCTTCACCCTGCTCGTGGAGTTGCACCCAGCCAAGGTGAGAGACCACAGACACCTAGATGGTCCGTGAAGCTTCACATTGACCGTGTCGCTATACATAAAAAGGCACATAGCACCCCTATGCTATTGTGAAGGACGACGGACTCTTAAAGGTCTGTGAAGCTTCACACGGACCATGAAGTCGTTTGTGAAAGAGACTTAGCTAGTTTTGAGTTTTGGGTAAATATCAAACAATCATATCTCTGAGGAAAAAATGAATTAGGTGGACCATGACCCAACAAATTAAATATCTTTGAGTCCTCTTTCCAACGCCACCAAGTTTGCCTAATTCTGAACCCAGAGTAAAAAGTTATGCCTGATTTAGTGAAGCCCTATCAGGCAGGGCAAAAATCACGATCCACTAGATAGGCTGTGATGCCTTAAATGGCCCGTGAAGCCCCTCTTGAACTTACTTCGTCAGCTTTTAAGCCAGGGTCGTATTCGTCTTTTCCCCTATGCATTAGATACTTAAACGACATCGTTTGGTACGTAAACTACGTTGTTTTACTTCGTCTAAGCCTAGTAAACTAATCCGAAACTATCTAAAACCATTGTTCTCCTGAAATCATCCAACTTAGAAAGAAAAGACGAGAAAGATGCGAGAATTTCTCCCAAGAACAAGTAGAGTTCTTCTTCAATTTTAGCCCCAAAATGCAAAGGATTTCTCCGTAGTTTTAATTACCATGTATGTGAGATTTCACTAGTGGATTCTTTTCACCCATTAGGTCCCTGGAATTCAATCAATTCTTCAGTTTCTCCATAAATTGTTCAGACCTAGGGTTCCTAAATCTTAGGGATTCATTGAAATTTAGTTGTTATGGTTTCTAAGTTATTGATCACATGTTTCTTGGAGAATTAGTATAGAACTCAGAAACCCTAGCTTGTGTTAATTATCAGTATTTCATGAATTATACTTGCTAGGCAGATAAGTCAAACAATCATGCTTCAGAATTCAAATGTCATATCTTTCAGTAGTATGTTGCATTCTCAGATAATTATCAGTATTTTGACCTACTTAGTATTTCAGTTGCATTTTAGCTTTATATTTAGTTGGGAGTAGAATAAGCACCGAGTTGGACTAGGGTTCAGCGTACCCTCAAGTTTCAGAACTACGTTCCCCCTAGGTTCATAAGTCATCTTTGTTGGGGATCAGTTTTATTGATCATGCTATAATCATGCCTTTATACCCCCCCCCCACCGCAAGGTATATTGGGTCCTCTCGATGGGGTGTATACATCGAACTCCACATTTTGCTCACGTGTTTTATGTCGCTTAATAGTATCTCCCATAATCAGATTCATGTTGCATTGATCATGTATTCAGTATTTACTTCAGTATTCAGTTCAACATGTTATCTTCATGAGTAGTACTTTGTCATTATATCTAGCTCAGTTTTCAATTATGCTTTATTATATCTATTTCCATGTTTAGTTGTTATATTGATCAGCTTAGCATATATCCTGCATGCTCAGTACATTCAAACTACTCACGCATACTTTTACGCTACATGTTGTATGATGTAGGTTTAGGCGCTCAACATTCAAATTGCTATTAACTCAACTTTCAGTCCGTACTCAACAGCTTCAATGGTGAGTTCTCATATTTCAAGGACAATAGACATGTTTTACTTTCTAGTCTTTACATTTTAGTTTCAGTCTTGTTAGAGTTAGCTGGGAGCATGTCCCAGCAATTCAGGTTAGTTATATGCTTTCAGACATAGAGTAGATTTAGGTTGAGTTGTTAAGTGTTGTTTCAGTCATCACTATACTCTTAATATATTTGATATATTCAGACCTGTTGGGCTTTTCCCTATTTCAGATATTAACTGTTTTTAGCTTCTCCACAGTTCTTGATTTAACTGAACTTGTATAAATATGTTAGGCTATGGGTTAGCTTGGGGTCAATTGTGACACTAAGCATTGTGTTGTGCCTAGGGGGCAGCTTCGGGCGTGACCATGAAGGGTATGATTAGATTTGGGAAGAAAGGGAAGCTTAGTCTCTGTTATGTGGGCTCATTTAGATTTTGAGGTGTTTTGGTAAAGTTGCTTATGAACTTGATTTGCCTAAGGACTTAGCGTCGGTATTTCTAGTATGCGATGTCTCTTTGTTGAAGAAAAGTGTTGGTGATCCAACATCTATTGTACTATTGGAAAGTTTTGGTATAAAGAAAAGACTTTCTTATGAAAAAGTTCCAGTTGAGATTTTGGACCGGCAAGATAGAAAGTTGAGAATAATTGAATTGCGTCCATAAAAGTGTTGTGGAGGAATCAAAGGGTTGAGTCTGCTAATTGGGAGGCCGAGGCCGATATGATGTCTCGTTATCCCCATCTTTTTCCCTATGATCCTACTCTAGCTTGAGATATTTAATTCCTTATTATCCATCCTCATGTCTTAGTTATTCTCATGTCTCCTCATGCATGCATGCTCATGAAAATTTGACTTTTGATATTTTGATTTAACTTGATTGGTTGTCCCGTTATTATGTGCATTTGAGCATGATTTGCATGTATGCCTTATGAAATGATGATTTGAATATGTTTTGACTTGGAGTCGCTCCTACTTAGTTATGTGTTTTTTTGACGAAGTTGTACTCTTTTTGGGTTGTTAGATCTCTTCCTCTACCCTCCTTGTATCGCCTTGAGTTCCAATCGAGGACGCATGTTTCTAAGGGGAAATAATGTAACACGTTGGATTTCAAAAAGGTAAAGACTGCATTAAATTATAGTTGCTAGGGTTAATTCAAACCCTATTCTCCTAATTTCCAAAACCTAACCAAATTCATCCTCCCCGAATACTCTCAAGGCTAAGGAAGAAGAAGCTAGGGTTAATTCAAATTCATCAATCATCCATTCTTTTTGGATCTAAGTATCAAGGTATGTGGGTATTCACCCATGGAGTCCTTTCCTCCATGGGGTCCCCAAGGTTTCAATTTCTCAATTCAATTTCAATTGATCAAGTTAGGGTTTCAATTCAATCTTTGTGGGTTTCATTCAATTATGATTTGTTATGGTTGATTAAGTTTTCTAATGCATGATTTGATGTTAATACATTATATTTAAGTTGAAATTACATTGACCCATGCCTAAATTATGATTTTCAACTATGAACTCATGATGAACCCATGAACTATGAATTTATGAACATGTGCATATTTTTGTGAAATTATTGTAAATGATTTAGGGATGCTTTGAAATAAAAGTATCAATGTTATTGTGAAAGTATTTCTCACATGTTATTATGATCATGATTGTGAAAGGTATTTCTCACATATGGATTCACATTGGTGAAAATTTTTCTCATCTATGTTGAATTGTGTTCAATGAGCTATTCTATGTTTGATCTAAAAAGTGTAGATTGGCATTGATCATTGTCTTTCCTATGTTATAATTATATTTGAAATTTATCTATTTCATAGAGATTTAGACTTAGCACCGAGAGGGCTTTGAGGTAGAGGCGAGAATAGGGTGGTCTCTAGTAGCAACCTCTAGTCACAAACTATAAACCCCCGTAGGATTGTCTTAAATGACCTAGTTAGTGGATCCACTTTAGCAAATGATATATGTACAGATTCTACCTTGGGAAGTAGTTTCTCCTTATTTATGTATGAGGGATATACCAGATTCCATCATATAGCTCACATGGTCTTATTGTCAATTAAAGCTAAGATCCCACAAAACGACTATGTTTCTTCAAAAAAAATTCTTATGTCCCTTATTTCAAATGCATTGACTATATCTTATGATTTTCATGTTTTGCTTCTTCAAGATTTTAAATTTTCAATATTTATCATGTTTTATATGTTTTAAGTCATTCATGTTACCATGTCTATTTTATGCATATCGCCCCATACTTAGTACATTCCATGTACTAATGCATACTTGTGCCTAAATTATTTCACTAATGCAGGGTCTGACACTCCTACCTCCCATACTCGTGGCTATTGGTTCTACTGTCTTTAAAGATTTGTTAGTCCTCATGTTCCGAGGACCGAGATACTTTTATAGCTTTATGTCAATTCCACTTTCAGACTTTGTATGTGATGTATGGGTTACATCCCAATCACTTTTCTTATGATGTATTAGATACTTATTGAGAGTTATGTTAGACTTCCACTTTGTCAAACTTCATTATAATATAAAATATGATTTTTAACTCTTTACTTCTATTATCTTGTATAATGTATGCTAAGTGGATTGTGTAGGGTCTCTTGGGGTCCTATCCACCATGTTACACCTAGGGTATACTTTGGGTCGTGACATTGTCATTGCCTTATTAGATATATTAACTCAAATATGCAATTCATTTTTCATTTATTTTTCCTTGTCTTCTTTTCTAGTTCTAGATGTTTTATTTAAAAATATTATTTAGACTGATTTTAGAGTCGCCACTTAATTTTTAAGAAAAATCAAGAAAACTACTTTTTCAATAGATTAAAACAGGGAATCAATTGAAAATATAAGGGGGTTCGGGGGTTCATATTAGTGTTCTAGGAAGGGTTTTAAAGCACCTAGAACACCCACTAATGCGGTTATCCGACAATTAACTATTTGGCTAAATTTTATTCGACTTAACTTTAACTTGCAAAAATTGAACTATTTTATAGTAAGAACTATTTTTAAAGGGGAAAAGGGGAAATATTGAAATATTATCTAAGTGAAATATTTTCTAAAATTATTTATTTATTATTTAAGTGAAGTAAAGGACGAATAATTTAGTTAAGTGATTAATTCAGAATGCGTGTCTTTTAGGGATTTTGAATTTTTAAAACCTCAAGATTAAATAACAGATATCGGCATGTAAGCAAACACAATAAAGCAAAGAGGGAAAGAGATTTGGGCCCAAATCTGGTTTTCCTGTCCGCCTGGGCCAGTATTCGGGCCCATTTTCATTTTTGGGCCTTTGGCCCATTTGAATCATTTGCACCTGTCATATACTAACATAAAAAGAAACATATTTTTATCTTTAGGCTTTAGGCCCAGTTCTTTCACCTGTCCTAGGAACTAACGAGTATAGCAAATAAGTGGGCTTAGGCCCAAAATAACAAATAGACAATTGTTGAATTAAGAATGGGCCTTTGGCCCAATCTTTTCAATTTCTCAATATGCTGCTTCTTTCAACTTCGAGACCTGTCCGTCAATTTTTGTAGCTGGCCGACTCGAAAAGAGAATTTTGGGGCCTTCATGGCCCGAGAGGAAAATGTGGGGAGATAAAATAGGGTCCATATGGAACTCAGGCGGATTTCACGTGCAACAAAAATAAGTAGATAAAGGTTAATAAGCGATAACAGAACTATAATGCATTTAAAACAAATCATAGCGGCCCTTAAATAAAATATAGCAAATAACTCTATCGAATTGAAATGACGTAGATCTAGATAAAAGATACCAACTCCCAAGACAATGAAGACCCATCATACTAAAGATAAAGTAATGAGTATTTAAATTTCTATTTTATCATCTAAAAACCGCAACAAACAAATACTAACCAACTTATTTTATGAACAGATATGCTAATAACGGGTGAGAACCACTAAAGCTGGATGCACAAATTTAGTCACATTATAAAGAGCACCACAACTTAAAGAGGTAATTAAGAGAGCACATTGATTTTTTCAAACACCAAATCATCATGATGACTGGCAACACTACATGAACAACGAAATATATATATATAAATATAAAGAAAAATCTATCATGCTCCTAGATAACGGAGAGAACACATAAGTTGTATTTAAAAACCCCCTTAAAATAATAATAAAGTTAATGAACTCTTTTTTTTTCTTTTTCTTTTCTAATAGTGGCAAATCTCAAATTATCTCCAATTACAATAAACCAAATTAAATAAGGAAAATGAAATGGATAATAATCATGAATCAGACGAAATGAATGTGAATACAACTTCTAGGCTACCCATGAAATCCTCTAACAGTGACATGCGTGATTTCAAACATATCATTAAACTAATGAACCTAAAATTACCCCTCATCATTAGAGTACCAAACCAATGAGACAATGATCCAGAAGAGAATAAATCAGACCATCTGAACCGGCTCTAGAAGTCGACACTACGTACTGGCATGGTAATGTTAACGAATACACAAACTGAGATCAACAAATCACGAATAAAAAAAATATTCAGACATTTAACTAACTTATCAGACACATAGAGAGATGCCAGGAACACATGGTTAACTTAAGCCGAAATAGAAGTCATGCTCACATGAAGTTATAGATAATCATCGATTACGAAGATGCTTTCTGTCACAAAATAAATACAGAGACGAGAAATGAATACATCAATGACTGAAATTTCTGGATTTTAGACTGCTTGGCGACCTTAAACAAACTTAGCAATGCTTAGGAATAAAGGAAGACAAATGTATTCTCAACTACACCCTAAGACCAAAAATAATGAATAACAAATAAACCCGAGAACGAGCAAGAGAACTTCTTTTCAAGAAATTGGACAAAACCAGTATGTAAGCATGCGGCTAAAAATGCAATTCCAAAATGCCATTTATTCGAAGCAACCAAATGCACACCTACATAATGTATGCTACCTTCTCCAGACAAATAAAAAAGGGGTGCAGACATTATTTCAACTAAAAATAAAACGATGTTAATGCGAGGGGACAAACGAATGACCTACACTTAAAATGAATACCACAACTCCGACTCCGAAAGGTATTATTAGATAAAAAAACTCCAACGGGCATTAAAGTGACTCGAACATGAAGCGCATATTGTCAATCTTGAAGAAATAAGAATGAAAATCACAGAGAACACTTGGCTTCAAATAACCCATATGAACATGAATCGATTCCCACACAGGATACAACTCAAATCTAAACCTTCATTGAGAGAAAATAAATTAAAAAGTTGAGAATCGTATACCTTTTAATGAGCAGCGAACGGGGTGAGACGAGCAAAACGAGAGCTTTCTCCCAACCACACGCGATTCCGGCGAAGACGTGGACTACGAACGGGGACCCAATATTCTAAACAGTATAAGCGCTATCGTCTCAAATCCTACTCTGATTTCTTTATCTGTGCTTGATGAATCTCAATTTTCCTATATTTTGCTCACTGTTCTCTGCTAATTTTTCTCTATTTTTCTTCCAACCCTTTAATGAATAAGAAGGGGGAATATATAGAAGAAACTAGGGTTCAGAAAATGGGGGGAAATAGAGTGATTTTCGGGTAAGAACCAGGGACCAAAATTTGAAATTCAAACTTTCAAAAACTTTCACCATTTCGGACAAACATTCTTTTCTTGAAGTTTCATCCCATTCCGGAAGAGGAAATGGGGAACAGCTGCGTGCCTGCTGCGATGCTTTTTTGCCCAAAAATCCGACTGGAACAGTACTATCGTACTGAACGGAGGGGACGACACGAGCGTGAACTGCACGTGTAGACGTCGTGTCGCCTTCCTTGTAAACTCTGTCAACTTGTGAACGTTGGAGCGTCGTCGTATGCACTCTGTGATTGACGTTGTGTATTGATGCGTACAACTGTTGAGTCGTGGGAATTGTTGGAGTATTGTATTGCTGTTGGGTCTTCTGATGGGTATTATATTGGGTTTGGGCCGGGTCGGTTGGAGAGCAAAGGGAAAATGGGTTTGGGAGAAGAAGAGAAACGATGCAGGGTCATTTGGTGTTAGTTGTATTGCTGTTATTATGTATTATTGCTGGGCTGGCAGATTGGAATTGCATTTTGGGCCAAAATATGGTCTTGCAAATATTGAGTAAAATGATAGGGTAAAAGGGGCTAAAATTGCAATAAAAGGGGTTAGGTAGACGAATTAACAATCTAGCCAAATTGAATTCTTTTAGTTAATTCAGTTAGTAATTAAATAAGATAAATTAATATAATTAATTAACGAGCTTCTTAATCTCAACATAATATAATAATTAACTCAGTTATGATTAACAACTTCGAAAATATGAACTATTACATAAATTAATTAACCAAATATTTAATTAAAACAAAAAAAAATTGAGACGACTTTCGAATAATCATAAAATATACTAATTATATACATAATTATGCAAAACATATATATGATCTAAAAATTATAAAAAGTGATAAAACTATCTTAAAATGACTTGAACAACATTTGAATTTTGTAAAGTCAATTATTTAAATAGTTTGAAAAATTAAGAAGCTCGGAAATTAATTATTATTGGGGAGGGTCAAAATTGGGTGTCAACACTAGATATTTGGATGACTAGTAACAAAAGTTTTTGTCAATCTTGTTACTAGTCATCCAAAATTTATTAGAACTAGAAAGAGAAAAGGAAAAAGAAACCAAAAATGAATTGCAGATGTGAGTTAACATCTTTAATAAAGTAGTGACAATATAATAATTGAACCATCAATATATAGGTGAACACAAGGACAAAGAAGAAGAAAAGTCATTGAATGCCAAAATGATATTTGAATGGAATCAAAGTCTTTGTCACATATTTAAGTCATTCATTCTAATAGCAATAATGAAAAATAATGAATTGAATAAAATAAAGAAACAGATCGGTATTCTCTTAGTTGCATTTATATGTCTCCTCTTGACTACTGAGTTATTTCCTTAATACTTAAATTGAATGAAGAAGCAAAATAGCGTCACCCCAGAAAAGGAAAAAGAAACAAAAAATGAATTGCGAATGTGAGTTAACATCTTTAATAAAGTAGTGACAAAAAAAAAAATTGAAGCATCAATATATAGGTGAACACAAGGGCAAAAAGGCAAAAAAAAAGCATTGAATGCCGAAATGAGATTGGATGGAATCAAAGTCACCGTCACATATTTAAGACATTCATTCTAATAGAAATAATGAACAATAATGAATTGAATAAAATAAAGAAACAAGTCGGTATTCTCTTAGTTGCATTTATATGTTTCCTCTTGACTGCTGAGTTATTTCCTTAATACTTAAATTGAATGAAGAAGCAAAATAGTGCCACCCCTACTAGTTAAAAGGACTTTTCTTGGCCTATAAGATATTCTACCAAAAATATGAACTAAAAAGAAAAGGTAAATGCGTTAGTGTCTCGTGTTTTATACGTATAGTGTTGGTTGTTAAGTTGTTCCCTTGTAAACAACATTTGTTAAATATTTATTGTTTATATATATTACTTTAAAAACATGAAGATCCTTAGAAATCTCGTAGCTACATTCTATCATGTGTTAGGCAAAGCAACTTATAGACCAACAGAGGGACGGATGTCACAAAAGCAAAGCTTGTTCATCAAAACTAAACATGAAACAATGAACATCCATCTCATTTCTGGTACTATCAAAATTTTGAAACAACAAAGTAAACATTACCTCTTCTCCAACATGTCTTATATTGTGTCTGATGAAAACTTTTGGGTTTCTCCTGAAAGATGTTCATGAAAACTGAAGAATTTTTTAGGGGTTTGGGGTTTGTTTCTGATGATTACCTCAAGTCCAATTTAAGCTTCCTGGGGCACCAAATTTTTTGCTTTGTCTACTTCCTAAGCGGAAAAATTGTGTCGTATACAGTTAGTATAATGTACTTGTTCTTTTGATTAGTAGTTAACCTCCAACAAGATTATCTCCTAAGGCTTAGATGACTTATGTAAAATATCTTATTTGAACTTGAAGGACCATAGAAGTGAAAGAGTCGTGTTGAGTATAGCATTGCTACTCAGTGTATAGTTCCAACAAGAGTCAATGATCAATATATCACCAATGTTCTCCTGAATATAAATGCAAAGGTAAGAGTTTCGAGCATCGTGAACATCTTTCAGCAATCAATTCTCCAGCCAAAGTGAGAGAAACGTCAAGATGAGCATGCATGAAAGGGAAGGTGAGAGAAACGTAAAGATGCATCGGCTAGTCCTGAAGTAAGGCATCCAATATAATATTCTCTGTAATGGTGACTGTTCACACGCTAACACTTCAAAAATAAGCAACCAGATTCCTAATCTTCGTAATCGGTGGAGGAGATTCAGATGCAGTAATGAAGGACAAATAAGGGGAATGAGCACATGAAACACTTAAATTTTCTAGATATTGTTGAGTTGAATCTAAACCTTGAGAAAAGAAACCGAACTTCATAATCAAGAGTTAAGTAATGAATTAATTAAGCTACATGTGGATGAGATTGTTTTTGAACTAATTCACTCTAAAGTAGAAGAGATCAAATAATAAGCACAAAAGGAAATTGCTAAGGTAAAGATGAGCACCCAAAAGGATATTCATGGCCGAGGTAAATTATAAGGAGCAAGAATTTGACTAGATAATTCACCATGACTAGAAATGGTAGCTACAAGTGATAGAAAAAATAGAAATTATCTTGAGGCATGTCACGGACACTCTCATTAAAGATATAACGAGGCAGCTTACACGTGATAATGACACATTAACAATTGACAGATCTGGAAAAAATCTTGACGCCTTAGGTGTTCAAACTAAAGAGAATGATCAAGTTGTATCGGGAAATACAAGTGGAATACAATTAGCTTTAGCTATTATTAATGATGAAGTATATATAACTAGTGAACTTGGCTTGCAAGAAAATCCTAATAAGGTTAATGTGATTGTCGAGCCACAACTTGATGTTGAAACAGGACACATGATATTGGGGTTCAATATAAATGCAATAGATTTCAGAGTCGTCGTTAGACAATGGTAACACGAAAGAGTCCGGACATAAAAATCAGCAACATACAAGTGTAGACTACGGTAGAAAGGCAGGGAAATCCGAAATCATATGTCACCGAGTACGCTGAATCCCCATGCCATACAAGCTTCCTAATGGGCATAATATTTTGCATCATTACAAAAATCATAGTAGTGTAGATTCTCACCTATAGGTATATGAGTATCATGTCTTTCCAGTAAAGTAGAGACGTACTCATGGGGCCCCAACTTCTCGGTGGCTTGGGGTGTCAATGGTACGGTTCGATTAGTCATTTTTGTAAAATTATACCATCCCAATTTTTCAGGTATTTTATAATATATAACCAAAATTAAATTTTTTTAAATCATTCCAATCATATCGGTTTCTCTTCGATATCGGTACGATTCGGTTAATTTTCAGTTTCTTTTACTTTTAAAATATCACTCAAAAATAAACTACTATTAAAATACTTTTTTCATAAATATGTTATTCAAGAAGCACTTTAGTGCTTCATCAAGAAGACAAGAATGTAAAATCTTGTTGTTGTATTGTTTGATCTTAAATATTTAATAGGAGTGTTTGCATATGTTTTGATGTATTATTTGATAGAGTATCTATTACATTATGTTTTAATTTTAAACCTAATCAAGTAAAGGCTAACTAAAGAGAAAAGATCCAAAGTCGTCTAGTCACCATAGGCCTAAGACCTAGGTTATATTTATATTTGAAAAATGTTATAAAATATATTTATTTATTAAATTTAACATTTTGTTAATATATAAAATATATTGACATACATGTAAAGTTATTCGGTTCGATTTGGGAATTTTTTCGATTTTTTTCATAAATTAAAAGACCATCCAAATTATTCGGGACAGTATACACTTAAATAAAAGTCCACGATTTTATTGAAAAAATAACATAAATTGATACAGTTCAGTTAGGTTCGGTCAGCTCGATCAGTTTTTCATATTCTTTTGACACCCTTATGGGTGGCGATGTCCAAAGCGTGACGGGCAGGGCCAAACTACAGGAATGCCACTTTTTTGTTTTCCTCAAAACTTGTGTTACGAATGTGGATTTTTTATGAGTCATTAAAATTACCATTTTATCCCTCCAATAACGGGAGCAGTAAAATGGTATATTATAAGTAACTTAAAATATAATAGGCTTGTTTTGTTAAAGGAAAAGTCATATTGCAATCGTTGAAACTTATAAGGACTCTAAAAAGATGTCAACACCTTAAATAGTTACTCCTCACGTCATATAAATTAACAATTCTATTTTTTTTCATACAGCAAGAAAATAGTTATTATGAATTTAATTAAAGTTGGTCCTGTTGGAGCAAAAATTGGAACAACTTGGGATGAAAAAGGTGGAGGAGAAATTGCCAAGATGTTTTTTTTATGATGAAATTGCAATTTATTCACTTCAAATTTTGTTTGTTGAGAATGGTAACTTTGTTTTATCTAACACACATGGTGTCGCACACGACAAAAACTTCAGTAAAAGACAGATCCACGATTTAAAGTTTTTTTTTTTATTTCATTGAATAGAGACTTTTTTTTACTTTTATTTCGTTGAATATACTTAGTAAAGACTTTAAATAGTCCACTATAGTCTGGGGCAAATTTAAGTGTAAAAAGTGGGTCACTAGAACCTGTGGTCATCCGACAAAACTCGATATATTATTTGTATAATTCTTAAAATACACTAAATATTAAATAAAAAGGAACCCATGATCACAAATAACTGGATGGTTCACTGGTTCAAGGATTAATTTTTTATTGTGAGGTTGAGGGTTCGATTTCTCGAGAGGACTTCTTTTTAAAAAGCACCATTGTTTGTTACTCTTTTGAAAAGTTTTCATTTTCTTTTTATAAAGCGTACTTTTAAAATTTCTTGAGATGCAAAATTGCATATATATTTTTTTATAAATGGTTTCTTTTAATAATTCTTTTTTAATCGATAATTCATATAATCAATGCATTTAATTTTTCTTGTGGCATAGTACTCAAGATATATCAAACTTCTAATAGTTTTTTCCTTTAATATTTTTTTCCTGCAAATCATATTTAATAGTTTTCTTATGAAAAATCTATAATCTATTATTGCTAAAATAAAAATTAAAAAAACCCTCAAATTTGGGAGCCTAAAGTGATTGCCTTTTTCTTAAAGGGGCAGAGCCGCCCCTGACAATGGTGCACCCGTCTTTTTGAAATCCTAAATTCACCCCTGACTAAAGTTGAAATAGTTGTATTTCTTTCATAACCCTAATTTACATATTGTTGTGGCCGAGTGAAAATTTAGATGCTTTAGATTAGTTTTGTTGAAGAAAGACGAAAAATATTTTGGCACGGTAAGAGTGACCGAACCTGATGATATTTCGGTGGAATTCTGGAAGAGCACAGACAAGGCAGGTATGAAGTGGTTTATTGAGTTGTTTAATGCTATTTTCAAGACAGCAAAAATGTACAATGGTTCCACTTTGTAAGAACAAGGTGATATTTAAAAACTGTAACAATTATAAGGGTATCATAAGCCACACTATGAAGGTTTGAGAGAGAGTGGTGGAGATGAGAGTGAGCAGAGGGGTGCCTATTTCTGGTAATCAATTTGGATTCATGTAGGGGCAATCAACTACTGAAGTCATCCACCTTGTGCGGAGACTGGTGGAGAAGTATAGGAAACGGAAAAGGGACCTACATATGATGTTCAATGATCTTGAAAAGCCTTATGAAAAGGTTTTGAGGGATGTCCTCTAGAGGTGTTTGGAGGCTAAAGGTGTCCCGATGGTATGTATTAAGGTGATAAAAAACATGTATGATGGAATCAAGACTCGAATTAAAATGGTGGGAGGTGACTCGAAAGACTTCCCAGTTGAGATAGGGCTGCAGCATGGATCAATTCTTAGCCATTCTTTATTTGCATTGGTGAGTTGACGCGATCTATTCAGAAAGCAGTTCCATAGTGTATAGTTCTGATCGATGACACACGGTGAAGTTAATGCTAGATTGGAGGTTTGGAGACCAAAGGGTTCACATTAAGTAGGACCAAAAAAAAAACATTAGTGCAAATTCAGTGTAGCGTTGCATAAAGTAGACGTAGAAGTAAGGCCTGTCACACAGTTTATTCTGAAGAGATAAATTTTTAAGTATCTTGGGTCCATGATCTAGAATAGTAGGTGTAACACCCCGTATCTAAAACAGACAAAAATGCAGATTTCAAAAGTTGCAGGTGGAACCGACGGGCACCACCCACGGACCGTGGGTCACCCTACGGTCCGTTCTGGTGGTCCGTGGTTCACTACCTGCGACCCTTCCCCAGAACCCACAGAAATTCATCTAAGTGTCGACCCACGGCAGGACCCACGGAACGTAGGTCAGGCCACGCTCCGTGGTCCAAGACTGTAGGTCAGACCCTCAATTTTTTCAGCCCTAGACGTCGAACGACGGCTGACCAGCATGGACCGTCGGTTCATCCAC
This sequence comes from Solanum tuberosum, assembly GCF_000226075.1. Taxonomy (NCBI): domain Eukaryota; kingdom Viridiplantae; phylum Streptophyta; class Magnoliopsida; order Solanales; family Solanaceae; genus Solanum; species Solanum tuberosum. The sequence goes on along the minus strand of NW_006239371.1, from coordinate 148,357 downwards.
GGTCCGTCAGTCAGTCCCATCGGTGGCCCCGACAGCTTTTAAGTCAGGGGTCGTTTGGTCTTTTTCCTATGTGTTGGACCCCTAAACTACATCGTTTAATCCCCTAAACTACATTGTTTTGGTCAGTTTTAGCCTACTAAACTAATTAGAACTTACCCTAGTCAACTCATTCTCCAAAAATTCATCAAGTTGAACAAAAAGAAGGAGAAAGAGTTGACCAAGCCCTAGTTCAAGAACGCAGCAGGTTTTCATCCATTTCATCCCCGAAATAGAAAGATTTCTCCATAGAATTCGTCACCAGGTATGTGGGATTTCACTAGTGGGTTCCTTTCACCCATTAGGTCCATAGATTTCAGTCAGAATCTTGATTCCCTTAATATTATCTAGACCTGGGGTTTCTTGAATGTTAGAAATTGTTGGGTTTTAGCTGTTAGAATGATCCCAAATCAGATTATCGTGTTATTGCTTAGTTTCCTTTATGAAATTCAGAACCCTAGCTATGTAGTTCTTTTAGTTCATGAATTACACATGCTAGGTCAGATATTGTCAGATATACATGCCTCATATTTGAATATTTCATTATCAGCATATTAATGTTGCATTTTTAGTTAGCATGTCAGTTCTTGAGCTATCCAGTATTACAGAAATTTAGTCATAAATTGTTAATTATGTAATCAATTGGGAGAATCTTAATACCGAGTGGACTAGGGTCAATCACCCTCAAGTACCAAAACGTGCCCCGTAGGTTGTAAGTCCCCTTTGTGGGCACCATTTAATGATCACGCCTGTCATGCCTCTATACCTCTGGCAGGGTATATTGGATCTTCTCGATGAGGAGTATACATCGGACTCCACATTTAGCTCATGTAGTTTTATGTCGGTTATTAGTAGCTCCCTTACAGTCAGATTTTATTGCATTGACCATGTCATCAGTTATAGTCAGATTTCCGTCTCAGCATGTTATAGACTTGGTCATTACATTCAGCTATTTCATGTCAATATTCTCAGTTTAGTATCATGCTTATCTCTTATCATTGCTCAGATATATGTTTTAGTTCAGTTATGATTATTGTTCAGCTTTACTCTATCATGCATGCTCAGTACCCTTCAAGTACTGACGCATACTCTGCGCTACATCTTCTCTTGATGTAGGTTCAGGTTCTCAACTTCCAAATCATGCATAGATCGGTTCTCGCTCTTCAGTTCAGCAGCATCAGTTGTAAGTCCTCATTCTTCGAGGACGAGTGACATGATTATTTTCCTTTGCTTTTAGTTCTAGTTTCAGTTTTTGCTAGATCTAGTTAGGGCATGTCCCAGCATTTCTAGTCAGTAGAGGCTTTATTTCAGACATAGTTAGTTTCAGCTTTAGTGTTCGAGTTTGACTTTTCAGTTGTTGTTAAACTCTCAGTTTTGATATATTCAAATAGTTTATGGGTATTCCTCGACATTTCAGTTTACATGATGATTTAGCTTCCGCAAATCTTTTCTTTACTTTAGTTTATTTAGTATGCTTATGATATGCCAGCAGGGTTAGCTTGGGGTCACTCGTGATCCTAGGTCCCATGTCCGCGTCCAGTGGGTAACCTCGGGGCTTGACAAACTTGGTATTAGAGCATTAGGTTTAACTGTCCTAGGATGTCTGAAAAACCGCACTAAGTAGAGTCCTCTTCATGGGTGTGCAGTGCACCACATCTAATGAGAAGGAGGCTGCGATGCATTTTTGGAAAAACTTCAATTTCTTTATTACTTTGATCGTGCATAAGGTATGATCTAATTCCTCATACTAATCCTTCATTATGAGCTTTCAGATCATGCCTCCTCGTAGAGCTTACACAAGGAATACGAATGCGAAGAATGCAAATACAACTCCTCTAGTCCCAGATCAGGAAGTTTCGTGTCCTGGGGGTATCTTCGGGGCGTTGCAGTAGGAACGTTGTCTATAATGTCACATCGGATTGGGGCTGCAAGAAATAAAGGCTTGCCTCTAGAGTCTTGTGTGATATGAAAGTACTGTCTAAACTTAACTGAAAGTTCTATAGAGTGGTGATTATTATTTGGGGGTGCAACGTTGGTCATCAAGAACTCATATGTGCAGATGATGCATGTTGCAAAAATGTGGATGTTGAGATGGATGTGTGGGCATAATTGGGGCGATAAGATTAGGAATGAGGTTACCCAAGAGAAGGTGGGGGTGGCTTTTATGGTAGACGAGATGAGAGAAGCGAGATTGAGATGGTTTAGACATGTGCTAGTGAGAACATTCAAGAGGCTGGTTGTAGAGGGCACGCGAAGAGATAGAGGTAAGCCGAATAAGTACTAGAAAAAAGTGATTAGACATCACATGGCGCAACTTCATATTACCAAGTACATGACTCATAGGAAGGAGTAGAAGTCGTGTATTAGGGTAGAGGGATAGTAGTTGTAGTACTAGTCGTACTCTTGTAGTTCTTGTCATTGTGTTTTCGATAATCACCCTATTTTGATGTTTGTTAATATTCCCTTAATTTCTTGTAGACTATGCAGTTCTTTTCTTATTAATGACCATGTTTTCTTCATTGTTTCTTCTTTCTCTACTTAGGTTTGATATGCTTGAGCAAGGTCTTTCAGAAACAGTCTCTCTATCTCCACGAAGTAGTGATAAGGTCTACATATACTCTACACATCCCAGACCTAACTTAGAGTGTTTTCACTAGGTATGTTGTTGTTGTTGTTAGCCCTATTAATTAATATTTAGTTTAGGGGTGTACATTTGATTCGGTTTTATCAAATTTTGATAAAAAAATTTTAAGATTTTGGTCCAAAGACCTTTTTATTCATAAGATAAAAAAGGCCACACATATTAGGACCGGCCCAAAATAAGACCAGTCCCCAAATCAAAAAAGGAAAGCCAATAATCTGAGCTTTGTTGACATTTTATCTTCTCTACCTAACTTCCGATTCCTCAAGCTATTATTGCATGTATGGTGTTGTCGGAGTTCCGAGCTCAAGGACAAGATGGATTTTTCTTTTGTGACCTCTGCAAGGTACTTTTTCTCGTCTTCCTAAGTGATCCAAAGGTCGGACCTCCGATATGTGTATGCCCTTGAACCTCCTCATGAAGCTCGCTCTTGCTCTCAGTGTGGACCAGCTCTTGTTGGTAGTGTGTTGTAGATCTAGATGATGTATGTTTAAGATTCGATTGCATATGCTAAAATTGTTGTATCTATGTGCTTTAAGTTGCCGCCGCTCCTTTGATAACTTGTTACCACTCCTTCCTTTTGTTGCATATGCTTTGTACCATGTTCTCCTTTATTGCCTCATTGTTGACTGATTTTGCGAGTCTTTATGCGAAGAACTGGTAATTTTGTTTTTTCTGTGTTTAGGACTTGTCTTGCTCTAAGTGGAAGTTCATGAAAATTGTAATATTCATGACTTTTTTGGCCTTCTATTGATATGTTAGCTATACAATCTGCTAAATCATTGCCTTCTCTGTATGTGTGTGATTGTGGTACCTATTAGAAGCATGACGTCTCTGATTTCCTCTATTCTCTCCACCAATTCCCAAGATACTTTCCACTCCCTCTAAATGATTTTTTTAAGACTGAGTGAATCAGCTTCAATTAAAACATCTTGTAATTTCCTTTCTTTGCAAGTTATTAAGGCATCTAGGATTGCTAAACATTCAGGCTCCATGTTTGTAGCAATTCCTATTCCTCTTGATTTTGCAAATAGTAGATCCCCTCTGCTATCTCTTAGACAATAACCAAAAGAACTCAAACCTGAATTACCTCTGTTGGCTCCATCAGTGTTGCATTTTATTCTCATAATGTCAGGAGGCTTCCAGATAACACTGAAGTAGTGTAGCGTTGGTTTATAGCTCCCCATTCTGCTACTTATGTCTGGCCATGACCATTCTATTCTCTCTATCCATGGATACTTTGCCTTTATTAGTTGTCTCACAACTCCAACTACTTGGTTCACCATCTCCTCATATCTGATGTTACTTCCATGTTTGATTACATTTCTCCTTTTCCATATTGTCCATAAGATGATGGCTGGTATGGCTCTGTAAACTTCTTGTAGCTTTGGTGATGCCTTCTGTTTCCACCAAGCTATTATAAGTTGTTGCAGTAGCATTCCTTCCATTTTTATCCCTACACAATTAGCAAAGTGCCTCCATAGTTTATTTGCTATGGGGTTGTTAGAAATAAATGTGTCATTGTTTCCTCCTTCTTGTTCTGACAACACCAACATCTTGATACTATGTTAATCTTCATCTTTTTAAGATTGTCATTTGTTGCAATTCTTCTCTTCCATACCCTCCACATAAAGAAGCTGAATTTAAAAAGGAGCTCTTTCTTCCAGATCCACTCATAGTCCCTTGTTAACTCCTGCTTGTTTCTCATTAACTTCCAAACTGACTTCACTGTAAACCTCCCTTGTGTGTTGCCCATCCACCAAGCTACATCATTGCCAGACTGTGTAGTTGGGGTTTTATTCTACCCATGATGTGATCGGTTATTTCAATGGATAATTTCTCCAATAACAGTTGTCTATTCCACCTTCCATCTGTAATAAACTCCTTCACTTCAATATCTTCCTCCACTGCCTCTTCCTCCAAATAGTACAGGGCCCCTTACTCGGTCCAATTATCAAACCAAAATCTAGAAGATCTTGTCTTAATCTGCCACCATATTTCATGCTCCACCTCTTCTTTAATGAGAACCATTTTCCTCCACACATATGATGCCCCAAAACCTTGAGCAATGATAGGATGATGCTTCTTACAATATTTATTCCACATATATAAGGCCCATAATGATGAGGTGGCAGTTCTGAAGTTCCACCAGAGCTTGGCAAATAGAGCCTTAGCTACATCATGTAATGATCTCAGACCCAAACCCCCTTCCTCTTTTGGGTAACACATTTTGTCCCCTGCCACCCAATGCTTGTTTTTTGAGCCAGTTGTGTTACCCCAGCAAAACTTGGCAAATATCTTATGCAGCTGATTTATGACCCCAACAGGTGTGTTCATAGCTGACAGCATGTACACAGGAACTGATTGTAGAACATGAGCTATTAATATATACCTCCCTCCAAAAGATAACAATTTATTCTGCCATAAGATGATCCTTTTCGTGACCTTTTTAATCAATTCTTGAAAGTGTTTTCTATTTTTCCTCCCATAGAAAATAGGACAACCTAAGTCGGTGAACGGAAAGGATCCTTGGTTTATTCCTGTGATCCTCCTAATTTGATTACAAATACCAATGTAAACCTTCTCATGCAAGTACACTAAACTTTTGTTCAGACTAATAATTTTCCCTGTAACTGCCTCATAATTCCCCAACACCTTCATCATCTAGGTTGTCCAAAATAGAAATAGATGATTAATTTCAGGACTCCATTTTGGCATGCCGTACCCTTTAAACTCTGGATCTTCAAATAATTTGTTGAGGCTCCTAGCTAGTACTTCATCAGCTATGATAAATAAAGTGGGTGACAAGGGATCACCTCGTTTCAGTCCTGAAAGAAACCAAAATTTTGTCCATTCATTATCACTGAGTACCAATTATTGGAAATCAATCTTACCACCATATTTATAATTCTTTTTGAGAATCCAAATTTCCTAAGTACCCTAACCAAGTACTTCCAGGATACCCTATCATATGCTTTGGCCATATCCAATTTCACTACCACATTGTGAAATTTGTTCCTCATATTAATACCCCTCGCAATCTCCTGAGCCAGTAGGACATTTTCTGTTTTACTCCTTCCTTTTATGAATCCTGACTAGTTCTTTGATATAATATCTGGTAGAACTGGCACCAACCTTTCAAAGAGCATTCTTGAAATAATTTTATTGGTGAAAGTGCTAAGACTAATTGGTCTTAAATCCCCAAAATTATTCATTGTCTCCTTTTTGAGAATTAAGATCATATTTGTGCGTGTTATGAACCTTGGCATCTCCATTCCACAATAAAATGTTTTTACTGTGTTAACGATGTCTATTTTCACAATTTCCCTAACACCTTTGAAAAAAGTGTCCAGAGTATCCATTTGGCCCACTTGCACTGTCCCCATTTAGAACAAACACCACATTTTTAACCTCCTCTTCTGTTGGTAGTCTCTCCATCTCTTCATTTTGCTCCCTGGAAATTAACTTTGGAATATTTTCCAACATGGTGTAGTCTGTGGGTTCATTGGTTTCTGTGAACTGCTCCCTAAACACATTGACTGCCTCATCTCCAATGTTTTGTGTGGAAGTAATTATATCTCCCTGCATTGATTGTATTGATTAAATATGTAGCTTCCTTCTTCTACCATGTACATAGTCATGAAAGAATTTTGTGTTTCTATCTCCATTCTGAAACCACCTCATTCCAGCCTTCTGCTTCTTGTATTCCTCCTCTATGTGTATGTACCTTTTTAAGTCAGCTTTAGCCTTTTTTAAACCAGTACTATTTTCTAGGTTGGATTAATTTCAAGCTGAACTTCCTTTGCTTTTTTCACATCTTCTAACATGGCCACCTGTTGGAATTTATTCCCAAAAGTTGATTTGCTCCATGGCACCAAGACTCCCTTTAATCTCTTGAACTTTTGTTGAACAATGGAAAAAGGTGAACCTTGTGCCTCTTTCTTCCAACTCTCCTCCACCACTTTAACAAACTCATTGTTTTTTACCCAGAAATTCAAGAATCTGAATGGTTTGTTGATCTGCTCCTGTACATTGTTGCAACTCACATGTAAAGGGGCATGGTCATACCCTTCCCTTATCAAGTGTTGGACCTCACTTCACTGGAGGGTATTCATGAATTCATTATTTCCAAAAACTCTGTCAAGTCTTTTGAAAATGCATTTCTCCTTAATTCTTCCATTCCACCAAGTGTAACAGCTTCGGTAAACTTCAATTCATTCAGAGCACATGTATTTATACACTGAATAATATCAGTAGTTTCATTTTGTGTAACTGGCAGTCCACCCAAGTTTTCAGATTCATGCATAATAGTGTTGAAATTCCCTTCTACTAGCCATGGGCATATTGTGTCGTTAGCAATGTCTTCAAGGTCCTCCCACAACTCTAATATTTCTAAAGCATTACATCTAGCATATACTGCATTTATCTTAACTACATTTTGATTCCCTTTGTGTTTGAAACTAATAGTTAATTGTTGTACTGAGTCCACTGTATGTTATTCCCCCCAATCCTCATCCCAGAAAATTCAAATTTTGGTTGAGCAATTAGCTTTAGCATGTTGTTTATCAAGTCTTCTTTTATAAATTTCTATCTTTGTTGGGCTTTGAAATGTCTCTAATAGAGCTATATATGAGTAATGACTTTTCCTGTTAAGATCAAGTAGTCTCTCAAAAGCATTTTGAGATTTTACTAACCTTATGTTTCATAAAAGTAATTTGTTAATCATTGATCACTAGAGGATGATTCTCCCTTCCTGTTCCTTGTATGTATTTGTAGAGGCACAGTGCTGTTGTATTTCTCTTTGTGCCTACCTTTTAGTTTCCCTATTTTTCTGGGTGACAAATCCCCCTCTCTTCCAATTTTCTCTATGTATTCCTCCAGATAATCCTCTTGCTCTTCATCTTGCTTTTTATTCACTTCTATAGGATGCATCTTGTCTATTCTGGGAGTTTTTTCCTCTGGTGTACCTCTCAACTTTTGGTGTTCATCCTGTACATTTGTGTTCTCCTCCTTATTCTCAATATTAATTTCCATTGCAGTGTTGTTTGTGTAGTTTGCCTCCCTGTTTCTTTCCCTAATGGCAATTCCTATATGTTTACTTTCTGCATTTGAGATCTCATTATGTGATTCCATTATCTTTGAATCACTGATGCTTTGGCCTCTTAAAGGCATAATAACTTTATCTTTGTAGTTAGACTTTGAACTTGTACTTCCTATCTCCTTATCATGTCTACTTTGTTCTTCAACCTTCTGAAGTAGGAAATTATCTTGTTGTTCCATCTACCCTTGTTGTGAACCTGGCTCGTTGTTTTCTTGTGTTTTCTCTTTTTCTCCTCCTTCCCCTAATGCTTCAAATTTGTTTGTTGTTGTCACATATTGGGGCTCATTGTTTTCTTTCCTCCTTGGATTTCATACATGTTCAGGTTTGTCTTCTGAAAGAAGCCTTCCTCTTCTTTGCACTGTTCTCTTTCATTGCTCCTTGAACTCATTAGTAATATCCCCATTCTCCTTCCCTTTCTGTTGTTGACCCATTTCTTTTTATTCAATAATAACTTTGTTTTTCCGTAGTTCTTTGCCTGTGTTCTATTTTTCCTTATCTCTTTCCACCTCAATTTTCTCCTTTGGGTATAGCTCTGGATGAAGAATGAAACACTCTTCCTCATTATGCCCCTACAGCTTGCATGTCTTACAATATTTGGGTACATAGTCATACTTTATAGTCACCCATCTCTCAAGTACCTCCCCTGATTTCTTCCTCATTCCCACGTTACACGTTAATTCGTTTTGGGAATTCTCCAAGCAGATCCACTTCCACCTTCACTCTTGCACAACTGGGACGTGTCTTATTTAGAGTTGCCATATCAACTTGTAATGGCTTTCCTACTGCTGCCGCCATTGAAAAAATAGGTTATGTTCCAAAAAAATCGGCAGAAGTGCAGGGAAAGAGATCCATGCGATTGCGGTAGAAGTTTCTTCTTCTGGATTAAACTTAGGTTCCCATTTCAAAGTCCTCATAGGATACGATCAGTAATTGTGAGTGATGTCAAATTGAGGCTTTGATAGTAGAGTCACATAGTCCTCCAGCAGTGAAGCCCTAATCAATATGTATTTATTACTAAGTAGCCCTATGTTTACTTCTCCTTTGAGCTCACATTGTTTTGGTATAAGTCATCTCAGATCTTGTATATCAGGCCAACCACATGAGAATTTCCCGACCACAACATATTGAAGTTTCTCATTGATAATCATTTGCTCTACTTCCTCTTCTTCCCATACTATCTTTGGTTCCCCATGCAGGTACATGATCGGCTTTAGAGGTAATGATTTGGTATTTTGGGCATGTGTGGATAAGATATTTGCATAAGTAGGTTTGTTATGATCGGTGGGCATAGTTGGAAGGCCGACCTCCATCGATGGAGGCTGGCCAATGGTCGTCGCGGCCATGTCGGTGGTGAGTTTTTAGGTAAAATATTAGGTTTTAGGCTTCTACGGAGAGAAAAGTCTTCTAACTAGGATTCCCCAAAATTTTATATTAAAAAAGTTATCAAATTTTGATTCGATTCTTTGATATTCGATTTTAAAAAAGTGTTCACCGTATTCCAAAACAAACTAGATCGATTCAGTTTTTCAACTTCGATTCGATTTATTTTAATATTTTTAAAATGATTTTTCGATGCAAATAAAAATAAAATAAGAAAAAAAATTATTTGATAATAAATAAAGAGAGGATAAGATAAAGACTAAAAAAGGCATAGAAATTAGTGTATCAAACTTTGAACAACAGCAAGCCCAAGCCCGCAAATAGTCCAACATAAGTAATAAGTAATAACATTGTTTTAAATTTATTCAATAAAACTTCAATTCTTCGATGCACGTGGTTTTGTAACTGACATCGAACCGAAACATCAAAGAATTAACACCAAAAAATCAATTTGATTTTTTGATTTTCCAATATATAGAAGCCCACGCTAAATTGCAGTTTAGTTGAGTCTTAAAAAATAATTTGAAAAATAAATAATTGTTTCTAAGGTAAATATGGACAAAGATAATCATCTTTTCTTAATATGCTAATAGTGACAAGTAAAATTAAAAATCTATTTTAAAATAGTAGACACTTATAAAAGCGAGAACCTTTTTTCGTTTTCCTCTCTTATTTTTTTTATCCATTAATTTTTTTCACTTTCCAAAAATTAGTATGGCTATAAAAATTCCGAAATTCAACTTGGTAAACAAAAAAAAGTGTTTTCAATTTAAATCACTCACAAAAAAGTCAATAACTCAAATTTCTACAAATTCATATCTCCAAATATCATTTTTCACTTTTAAACAAATTTTACTTTTTAAAACAATTTCACAATGAAATATGATCAAACGCCCACTTATTATTATTACTATTATTTTGTTAATTTATTTTACCTTTCCTAATCAATATGTAATAATATTGTGAGTTTTATACCAAAGTCTTAAATTATCTGTAAAACGTACCTGTAACGAATTCTTTTTGCCTCTTATAGAGAGAGTGCAAGAGAATATTTCCTACTTCTTAAGCTTTCTCTTTGCAGCTTTCACAAAAATCGCATTGAGCCGAATCTATTTCAATTTGATTTCAGTTAATATTATTATCACACCGAAAATAAAAAATTCGAACCGAATTCCTTACACTGAACCGAACAAACACCCAGCCCTACTGAAGATAACTTTATTTACAAAAGAATATTTCCTGAAATGCACAAGCTAACATCTCAATGTTCAAATATCCCCACAAATTCATCTCTTAAAAAATATATTATCATCAAAAGAGCGAATGTGATAACTAGGGCTGCATATCAATCGATTCGATTCGATTTTAAAATTTATCAATTTTACTTATCGATTATCGATTTATAATCATGCTAAACCATTATGGAACCATTAAGATATTAATTTATCGGTTATTGGTTTACCGATTAGTGATCGTTATTGGTTCGATTATCGGGTTAACCGTTAACAGTTCACACAATTTTCATTGAGAAGTACTAATGGATTAATCATAAATTAACGATACGCAGTAGCCAGTAGTCACTGATGAACTTTTTCCTGTTAGTCCATTACTACATAAAACACTTAATAAAACTTCATATTAACCTAGACAGAGATGTCAATATTGCCCAAACTGGCAAACTCAAAAGAATTCCTTACAACAACCAAGTCAATTATATGAACTATAAAGAGAAACCATTACAACACTACTAATGAAAACCATTAGTGATCATGAGACCATTACTAATAAAAATGTTTTCATTGCAGATTGTAGTATTGCAATATTACATGCATATCTCACTGACTCACTATAATGAGATGATAAAAACAAGGACTTAAGGGCTCGTTTGGTGTGAGGGATTAGAAATAATAGTGATGGGATAAGGAAATAGTGATGGGATAAAAAAAAATTATGTTGTTTGGTTGGCAAGTCCGGGATAACTTATCCCGGGATTAATAATTAGTACCGGGATAAGTTATCCCTCCCCATGGGTGGTATAGTAATCCCGGGATAACTTATCCCGAGATAAAATAGGTAAATGACAAATATGTCCCTTTAAATCCTTTTTATACATCATTTTTTACATTTATGTATATTTACATTTTTTTTAATACCATGTATAATAATATTTACTACTCCTTATTTTTATGATAATTATACATATTTTTCTATTAAAAAATTATACTATATAAATATAATTTTTATTTATGAATTTATTTGACTAATTCTTATGTTTATTTTATTTTGATTTCTCATAAATTTTCTTCTCTTTAATAAACT
>NW_006239371.1:134754-135238 GCF_000226075.1 Solanum tuberosum | reverse complement strand
ATAAGGTCTAAACTATCTTTATGCATCATATCAACAACTATGTATTATTATTATTATTATTAGACTTTTAACAAACAAGAAAATAAAACGAAAATATTTTATTTTAAAAAAAAAAAACCTGCAAGGCTCTGGCGGCTAAGCCTTGTAAGGCTCATTGGCGGTTGAGCCTTACAAGGCTCATTGGCGGTTGAGCCTTACAAGGCTCATTGGAATTTGAGCCTTGTAAGGCTTATTGAAATTTGAACCTCGTTTTAGAAAATCTAATTTAAACGGTGTTAAAAATTGTTACCCTTTTGGTTTCATAATTAACTGAGTTCAGAGGCGAATCCAGGATTTTAAGAAAATGGGTGCACCATTGCTTTAAAGATAATATCAAAAAATTTATAATAACAATAACTAAGCGAGCAATACATAAAAATTACATTCCACAAAAAATATCATCAGTTTACAATTGTACTCGACGAGACTTCATATTTTGAAAACG
>NW_006239371.1:131416-134204 GCF_000226075.1 Solanum tuberosum | reverse complement strand
TATATACATATACATATATATATATATATATTTATTTATTTATTTATCTTGTTAGTTTGTTTATTAAAAAGAGAAATCATAAACTAAAATTACCTTAAACTTTGACAATGATGATTTCTCTAAATTCTTGACTTGAAGTTGGAGACTTGAAGCTTCTTCTTTGTGTGGAAAATAGAAAACAAATTTGAAGAGAGAAGAAAAATATTGTTGGAACTTGAAAAGTGTGTGGGAAGGAAACTTTTGAAGTCTTTTGACTTTTTAAACTTTCAGAATTTAGCTTTTTTCTTCTTTTTTTTAAGATGAAAAATGTGTTTTTAGTTAATAAAAATAAATTGAAGCGATGGGGCTGCCTAGGATCGAACCTGCGACCTGTGAGTTGAAATCTTGCAGTAGTACCAGTGAACCATCCAGCCATTTTGAGAACGGGGTTTCAACAAGTTTTAATATAATATATTCTTTAATAATTATAGAAGTAATATATCGAGTTTAGTCGGATGACCACGGGTTCGGGTGACCCAAAATTAGTACATAAATTCGCCCCTGACTGAGTTGCCCTTTTGAAATTTTCGAAAAAATTTGTTGCCCTTTTGGTTTCGGACTCGCTAAAAGTGCCTAAGGTCTTAAGTGATATAAATGTAAATCGAGGCACCCGATTAGAAATATGGTCAAACCAATAAGTCGATAAGAAATTTATAGTAAACCGAAACCCGAAGTGTTAAACAATTAACCCGAACCATTGATCCAATAACCAAATTATCGGTTCGATTCGATTTTGAACCCTAGTGACAACCCAATATGTCTCTTTGAAAGGAAGATGACCCAACTTGAACTTGAAATATAACTTGAAGAGAGGTGACAATCCAACATGTTTCTTTGAAAGGTGGACGAAACTTACAAAAATAACTTTAAGTGAGGCAAGAAGGAATGAAGAAAACCGAAAGCAATGTCAAGAAATCAACATCAGTGTGTCTAGTATGCTAGCTAGAAGATTATGTTGTTTACATTAACTTGTATATGCATATTAGACATGGTGATATTGCTGATATTCTAGACATGACTTTAGCTTTTGATCATTATTTGAGATGTAAGCTTTCAAACTCAGCTACAAGTGACATGTACTTCAAGAAAGGTTTTTGTAAATTAAACAATCTTCTAGCAAACAATTACATCTGAGACTTCTATATACTTAGATGTTGATATGAAACTTTATATTCCATATTCAATGTCATCTAAAGAGAAATGCTGAATGTACTTCGAAAGATTGAAAGAACAATTGTTTTTGTTATATCAATAGATAACTATTACTTAAAAGCTCTTGAACTCAAGAATGGATATTCATTTTCGTGCAGCAACTATTCCATTAATGTTCATGTGCTTCTATATGAATTTTCAAAACTGGATATCACATTAATTCTCTATGCGTAAAAATGAAAAGGATAAAAATCCATATTTGGTCATATGCATTGCCGCCTAAAGGCCTGGATCTATCTATCAACCTGAAGGATAATTCTTGTACAAAACTTGTGTAAGTTGTCTTTTGGCACATGTTATGCTATGTAAATCACATGTAATCTAAAAGCAACATGGTTCTTACCATATCCCAATCAGAGGAACCATATTACTGCTCAAGACGAAAAGATGAACGAAAAGACACGATCCTAAACATATAATTACACAACCAAGGAAAGCCAAATATTGACAAAACAAAGAATAGATGAAATAACAAAACTGGAAGGGGTTATAACTTGCAAATCTTATATGCCAAGAAATTTTCACATGCAAGTTGAATCCCCAAAATTAATATATAGAAATGTCGTGGATCATGAGTCTACTTTTTCTGTATTCCTTACTTTTCCTTTCATTTTATAATGGTGGTGTCAAAGTCAGCTTGCACACACCTCCACTATTCCACTTGGTACATGTTACCCCCCACCAACGTAGAAACCAAGTGCTCTATAGATGTAAGTTTAGGCAGATGGAAAGAAATCATGGTATCTTTTCTTCTCTGATAGAATCACGAGTCTATAGTCTATACTAAGACTGGGCACCGGACCGGGTTTGTACCGGTACCGGTCCGGTACCGTTCCGGTACCATTCCGGTTCGTTCCGGTACCATTCCGGTTCGTTCCGGTACCATTCCGGTTCGTTCCGGTACCATTCCGGTTCGTTCCGGTACCATTCCGGTTCGTTCCGGTACCATTCCGGTTCGTTCCGGTACCATTCCGGTTCGTTCCGGTACCATTCCGGTTCGTTCCGGTACCATTCCGGTTCGTTCCGGTACCATTCCGGTTCGTTCCGGTACCATTCCGGTTCGTTCCGGTACCATTCCGGTTCGTTCCGGTACCATTCCGGTTCGTTCCGGTACCATTCCGGTTCGTTCCGGTACCATTCCGGTTCGTTCCGGTACCATTCCGGTTCGTTCCGGTACCATTCCGGTTCGTTCCGGTACCATTCCGGTTCGTTCCGGTACCATTCCGGTTCGTTCCGGTACCATTCCGGTTCGTTCCGGTACCATTCCGGTTCGTTCCGGTACCATTCCGGTTCGTTCCGGTACCATTCCGGTTCGTTCCGGTCCGAAAGTATTCGGGACGGAATGGGACACCGTGAACCGGTACACGGGACGGAACGGTATCACGATTTGATACCGGTGTACCGGTACCGGTATATCCCGATCTATTCCGGTTCCGTTCCGATCCGGTCCGGTCCGGTTCCGGTCTGATTCCGATTAATTTTTTTTTTATATATTATATATTATATTATATATATATATATATTATATATTATATTA
>NW_006239371.1:125792-127874 GCF_000226075.1 Solanum tuberosum | reverse complement strand
TAAATTTAAAAAAATATTTTTAAAATAAACTTAAGTAAAACTACATTATAAATTTCAAAACTATTAATTTAAACTTAGAAAAACAAAAAAACATTAATATTTTTGTACTTCAAAAAATTAAAATAACTAAAAATTTTTTTATCATTTTTTGAAATGTCGTTCCGTTTATCCCATCCCGTTCCATTTCGATCCGTTCCGGTTCCATCCCGGTATATAGTGGGACGGGACGGAACCGTGTATCCGTACCGGTAATTTCGGTCCGGTTCATCCCGGTACCGGTCAACAAACCGGTCAACTCATCCCGGTCCGATCCGGTACCGGTTCATTCCGGTCCGGTGATTCCGTTCCGGTCCGGTGCCCAGTCTTAGTCTATACATAGCATACACTGGTAAGCAGACTGCTAAGTAGAGACCACAGGATATAACACTTTAAAGAGAGGCTAATCCACACATGTATCACAATGTTTTCTATGATATAGATAGAGTGTGCAAAAAACACAGTATGCATAGCATGCTACACTGCAGAAAACTGATTGGACAAGTTCTCTCTTAGGTACATATATCAATTCTAACCTTCAAATATCACATACTTGTCTTGAGCAATAAATAGCTCGTCTACTCATTAATAAACATATTTGAAGCCAGATTTTAGACTCCATTCATAGAGTATAGAAATAACACCTAAAGTAATAACATGCACACAAACAACAAAGAAATTTCAACAAAATAAACCATCTGGTAACTAAAGATAAGTTAAAAGGTGCTTCATCAGACGACATGGATGACGATCCCCTGGTAATTTGATCAAATGCTATACTTCACGAAGCATCGTTTTCCAAGATGCTAAAAATCAAATACCTAACAAGTTTGCCAATGCATTTGCCGATATCAAAACAAAAATGTATCCCAAACACTATCATAACGTAAATCCATAACCTCAATTACATCTAACATAACAAAATGCTCTCTCAAGGAAGACCTATTTAATACCGACATAAGCTCCTAATCGAAAAGACTGAATCCCATATCATCATCACTTTCTTCCTTAGGTTCCTCCTGTTAACATCACCAACAAAAACACATTAATTCATACACATTTCAAAATAACTTCATATAAAACTAATCACAATTAATTTCCTTCTCATTCACCTTCTTTTCCTCAGCAGCAGGAGCAGCCGCAGCAGCAGCTCCACCAACTGGAGCTGCAACAGCAACTGCGGCACCACCACCGCCGCCACCAGCACCAACATTCACGATAAGATCACCAAGGTTTTTCTTCTCAGCAAGTTTAGCAAACAGTAAAGGCCAGTAAGGTTCTACTGTTACATTTGCAGTTTTCACCAAAGTTGAAATTTTATCTGCCTATTAATAGCAAAAATTGAAACATTAAATTCAGTTAGATTTACATAACCATAAACAAAGTTGAAGAAAAATATGATTATGTCAAAGAGAAACATACTGTGATCGGAATATCCTCATCGTTGAGGATTAAACATGCATAAGTGCAGGCGATTTCTCCGAGCGACATTTGATCAACTTTGTTCCTGTATTACTAACCAAAGTTTAGGAAATTGAAAAAAAAAATGAAAATAATAAGTGATTCGCCATGGAAATTGATAGCTACCTTTGAAATGAGTGGTCGGAAGATGACGAGCGGAGTTGGTGACTATTAGGGTTTTGTAATTTAGGAGATGGGAGATTTTATGAAATAATAGGAGAACTTTGGAGGCCCATTTCACTAAATGAAGCCCAAAAAGATAATAGGTCCAATTGCCTTGAAATTTCATTAGTTTGGAAGTTAATTATTTAGTAGGCGTTTGGTCATGCGATCAGGGGCGAATTTATGTACTAATTTTGGGTCACCCGAACCCGTGGTCATCCGACTAAACTCGATATATTACTTCTATAATTATTAAAGAATATATTATATTAAAACTTGTTGAACCCGTTCTCAAAATGGCTGAATGGTTCACTGGTACTACTGCAAGATTTCAACTCACAGGTCGCAGGTTCGATCCTAGGCAGCCCCAATTCGCTTCAATTTATTTTTATTAACTAAAAACACATTTTTCATTTTAAAAAA
>NW_006239371.1:122504-123930 GCF_000226075.1 Solanum tuberosum | reverse complement strand
TTATTTTATGACTTTGCATTGTCTTGGAAGCACTATTTTTATTACTCTTACAAACATTATTTTTATGAAGTGCATTCTATAATGCTTCCAATTTATTTTATGTTCACTAAACTAATATTGATGTATTTTTTATTTGGTAGGATTGTGTTGGTGCGATTGATGGAACATATATAGAAAGGGAGGATTCTAAAGCGGTGCAACAAGCATATCGTAATCGCAAAGGAAGAACATCACAAAATGTCTTATGTGCTTGTGATTTTGATATGCGATTTACCTTTGTTGTTGCTGGTTGGGAAGACAATGCACATGATAGTAAAGTACTTGAGAATGCACTTGTTGAACCAACGTCACAATTTCCATTTCCGTCACATGGTAACTTTAAATTACATCCTTAGAATAAATATTATTTATTTACACAAAGTTGTCTCATTTACGTCACATATGCTTTTAGTAATTCTTTATAAAATACTTTTTGGTAGATTAATATTATGTTGTTGATACTGATTTTCGAAACACAAAAGGATTTTTAGCTCCATACAAAGGACTACGCTATCATTTGCAAGATTACCGAGGAAGTGAAAAGAGAGCCTCAAAAATGCCAAATAACTATTTAATTATAGGCATTCATCTCTGCACAATGTGATTGAACGGACTTTTGGAGCTTAGAAAAATAGATTTAGAATACTGAAACAAGGCATGAACCATTATGATATTGATACACAAGTGAAAAATTGTCATAACTTGTGCAGTGTTACATAATTATTTGCAAGAATACCAAAGTAGTGATGAAAAATTTATGGTCTATGAATATGAAGATATAGTTGCGGAGGATCTAGACCAACAAATGGCTCAAAGTAACAATGTTGGTTCGTCTTCTCGGTCATATGATCGAGAAATGCAAGTTCAACGTAGGAAATTGTCCGTACTATGTGGAAAGATTATATTAAAGACTAGTACACTACAATTTATGTTCAATTTTTTTTTATTAAATTAAAGTTAGATGAAACAATTACTTAAGTGGAGAACAAATAACTTTGTAATAATTTATTATGCGATTTTATAAATTTTTGTTTATTTGATAAGATTGAATAAACAATTGGGGCTATTTTAATAGTTATACAACTTATGGGATTTTTATGTTTATGAGAAAATATACAACACAAAAATTTCATATCGCATGTCCAAACAAAACTTCAATTTCATCTCATGATACCATATCGCATGGCCAAACGGGCCCTAAGTATGATAGCCATGCAAAAACCATGCTTAAAACATATATTTTATTTGAAATCATGCTTTTATGCCATTTTGATAAAACTTCATGGACATAAGTATAAGAGGCATATTCTACAAACATAACCAACATACAAGTCATTTCATCACAATAGAGACATAATCAACATATAAGCCATTACCTTCACATTAA
>NW_006239371.1:113218-122070 GCF_000226075.1 Solanum tuberosum | reverse complement strand
TTTTTTTATTAAATTAAAGTTAGATGAAACAATTACTTAAGTGGAGAACAACTAACTTTGTAATAATTTATTATGCAATTTTATAATTTTTTGTTTATTTGATAAGATTGAATAAATAATTGGGGCTATTTTAATAGTTTTACTACTTATGAGATTTTTATGTTTATGAGAAAATATACAACACAAAAATTTCATATCGCATGTCCAAATAAACCTTCAATTTCATCTCATGATTACATATTATGATACCATATCATGATACCATATCGCATGGCCAAACGGGTCCTTAGATTCACCCTAATTTGCAACATTATGAATTTTATCAGATTTTAGACTTTCAATACATCTATTTGGCGCGTCCAAATACATGCATCTCAGATATATATGATCAAAATTATGTGTAATTTGGTAGATTTGTATGTATCTGACTCTCTCGCTCGCTATTCTCCTATCTTGTTGGCTCTCTCATGTATTTGGTATCACATATACATGTATCTAGTGTGATTTGCATGTATTTGAGGATCTCACTTGCATTTCTTCGTCTCTCGCTCACATCTCTCCCTATTTTAGTGTATCTGGTACAAAAATATATGTATCTCGGTGTTTCTAATATGAAATTATTAATTAATGAGACAATATATAATTATTTCAAACTATAGAAAGAATTTGTAAATATGATAGGAATGTTTATCTAATTTGATAGTTTTTCCAAGAAAAAATTAGACAAAATATCTATTGGGTCAAAATTCCTTACCCATGTACCATTCATTTCATGTATGCATGAAAGAAAGAAATGCAAAATGACTAAAAAGGACTTATTAAATGAAATAAACAAAAAAACAAAAGTTTAATAAGTATCGATTGTATAATAAGTATGGACATATACAGATTTTTTATATTTAGTTATATATTTTAATATACAAAGTTATAAATTAGTTATACAATATTGATACATAATATAATATACTTGCAGACATTTTGTTGAATAATTTTTTATCACATGTATAACATGTAAGAATCCACACTGAGAAACTTTCCTTTGTCATTTCCAGAGGTCCTTCTCTCTTCGAATCAACAGTTCAACATTGTTGTCATCTTCATATATCAAGGTAAAGGACCTAATCCCCTTGTTCATCACCTAAATCAACCTTAATCAAAAAAATAACCTAATTCATCCTTAACTCGTGCAGATTGAGCTCAAGACAACTGATACCACTGCATCATAGTTCAGGATATCATAGCTAATACATATATATCAAAGTTGAGTGGTATGTTTGTCTCATTTCCTTATATCTCTAGATCTAACTATATCTATCTATACTACCTTAAAAGCATGGACTCTCTAACTTGAATGTTAAATTACTATAATACCCCCAACTTAAAATTCCCAATTAAGTATATATTCTATATTTAAAAATATATTTATTTATTTATTCTTAATTATATTAAAAGCCGATACCTTTTCACACCGATGGGTAGTGACTTTTCTGAATGGTTCTTAAATACATTTATGACTTTTTCGATGAGTTGTGACATTTCTGAAAAGTTGTGATTTTTTTGAAGGGTTGCGACTTATCTGAAAAGGCACGATAAATGATTTTTGTTATGCTTTCTAGTCTTATCTTCTTAAAACTAAAGTTTGATTTACATACGTACTTAACATTCTCAAAGTTTAGTGATATTTGAACTCTCCCTAACATGAATGTTAAATTAAAATAATACTCCAACAAAAAACATCCAATTTCGTATATCTTTTATATTTTATATCAATATTTATTTATATTATTATATTATATTAAAAGTAAGAACTCCAACAATACAGTAATAACTAAGTAATGCACCAAGGGGGAGGGAGGAGAAAGTACATGTAACTAAAAGTTTTTAAGAGTGACTAACTTTCAATAGTAATCATAAGAAAATTTGTATCCACTATTAAGATGAACTTATAATTTATCATTCATTTTATAATTGTTTACTGAATTTTTATATTTAATAATATTAAATTAATTTTAAAAATAATGTAGTACATGGTTTATATTCACGTGCAACGCACGTGCGTTAAAACTAGTTATTTTAAAAGCATGAACGCCCTTAGTAATATTTGATTGAACTTTTTACCTTTTATTAAAACACTCTAAGTACACAAAATTGATATATACTATTTCTCTGAAATAATTGTCATTTAATTATTATCTTTTTATTGGGGACCTTGAAATTAATTAAAGCTATAGATACTAAATATTTACTTGTATGTAATATGTAAAAACTCCTAAATATTTAGTACTTTAAAATTGATTAAAATTTTACTTCTCAAATCTTTTTTTATTTGTATTATATTAAAAATCCTAAATATTTAAGACAATCTTATATAAATCTTACTTAATTATTGTAACCAAAATAAATAAGTAAACGGATTCAAAATATGTTCATTGTTTTTTTTAAAAAAAAATTAACCTTCACAAATGATTTTTTTATCATTTAGATAGATAATATTTCTTTTAGTGTTAGCTACTATTGGTTAAATAATATTTTTTTTCCAATTGTTAATAATTTTATTGATTGACGCAAAATACACGTGTAAATATGGACAAGGCCCATTTATTGAATAAAAAGAGGATTCAAACATAAAAGACTCGAGTCCAAAAGTGACTCTAGCCCAAAACCAAAAAACCATAAACAACAAGTTGAAACGATAAAAAAATAAAAAGGGAATGAATTGTCGAAACAAAGTGTTGCTCCTAATAGCTCAACAATGGTCGTACATGGAGCTACCAGAGGTTCTTCTCTCTTCAAATCAAACATAGCAGAACAATGTTAAGCTTGATTGATATCCATTTGGGTGTTCAAAAATTTCACTAGCACCATGAATCAAACTCGATGAAGACTTCATCAGTTCAACATTGTTGCCATCTTCATCTATCAAGGTAAATGACCTAATCCACTTGTTCATCACCTTAATAAACCTTAATCGAAAGAATAATCTAATTCATCCTTAACTCGTGCAGATTGAACTCAAGAGAATTAATACCACTGCATCATAGTTCAGGATAACATAGCTAATACATAGATATCAAAGTTGAGTGGCATGTTTGTCTCTTTTCCTTATATCTATGTATCTAACTATATTATTTTAAAAGCATGAACGTCTTTAGCAATATTTGATTGGACTTATTACCTTTTATTAAAAGAATTCAAGTAGACAAAATTGTCATATAGTATTTTTCTCAAATAATTGTCATGTAATTATTATCCTACTATTGGGGACCTTGAAATTAATTAAAGTTATAGATACTAAATATTTACTTGTATGTAATATTCAAAAACTCCTAAATACTTAGTACTTTAAAATTGATTTAAATTTTACTTTTCAAATCATTTCTTATTTGTACTATATTAAAAATCCTAAACATTTAAGACTATGAAATCAATATTTTTATCTTATATAAATCTTACTTAATTATTGTAACCAAAATAAATAAGTAATCGGATTCAAAATATGTTCATTTTTAAAAAAATATAATAATTAACCTTCATATATGAATATTTTATCTTTTTTTTTCTTATATGAATATTTTATCATTTATATAGATGATATTTATTTTAGTGTTAGCTACTATTTATTAAATAATTTTTTTCTAATTGTTAATAATTTTATTGATTAACGCAACATACACGTGCAAAACACGTACGATAATTTATTTAAATATGGGCAAGGCCCATTTATTGAATAAAAGAGGGATCAAACAAAAATGACTCGGGTCCAAAAGTGACCCAAGCCCAAAACAAAAAACCATCAACAACAAGCGGAAATGACCAAAAAACAAAATAAAAATGAATTGTCGGAATCAAGTGATTCACCTATTAACTCAATAATGGTAGTACATGGAGCTACCCGAGGTCCTTATCTCTCCGAATCAAACATGGCAGAACTGTGTTAAGCTTGAGTGGTATCCACTTGGGTGTTCAAAAATCTGACGAGCACGATGAATCCAACTCGATGAAAACTTCTCCAGCTCAACATTGTTGCCATCTTCATCTATCAAGGTAAAAGACCTATTCCCCTTGTTCATCACGTAAATCAACCTTAATCGAAAGAATAACCTAATTCATCCTTAACTCGTGCAAATTGAACTAAAGAGAACTGATACCGCTGCATCAGGATAGCATCGCTAATACATAGATATCAAAATTGAGTGGTATGTTTGTCTCTTTTCCTTATATCTCTATATCTAACTATATTATTTTAAAAGCATGAACGTCCTTAGTAATATTTGATTGAACTTTTTACCTTTTATTAAAAGAATTTAAGTAGACAAAAATGTCATATACTATTTTTCTCAAAGAATTGTCATTTAATTAGTATCCTACTATTTGGGACCTTGAAATTAATTAAAGTTATAGATACTAAATATTTACTTGTATGTAATATGTAAAAACTCCTAAATATTTTGTATTTTAAAATTAATTAAAATTTTACTTTTCAAATATTTCCTTATTTGTACTATATTAAAAATCCTAAACATTTAAGATTATGAGATCAATATTTTTATCTTATATAAATTTTATTTAATTATTGTAACCAAAATAAATAAGTAAACATATTCAAAATATGTTCATTTAAAAAAAATAAAATAATAAGTAATCTTCATCTATGAATTTTTTTTATCATTTAGATAGATAATATTTATTTTAGTGTCAATTGTTATTTATCAAATAATTTTTTTCTAATTGTTAATAATTTTATTGATTGACGCAAAATACACGTACAAAACACGTACAATAATTTTTTTATTTAAATATGGGCAAGGCCCATTTATTGAATAAAAGAGGGATCAAACAAAAATGACTCGGGTCCAAAAGTGACCCAAGCCCAAAACAAAAAGCCATCAACAACAAACGAAAACGACCAAGAAACAAAAAAATAAATGAATTGTCGGAACCAAGTGTTGTTCCTATTAGCTCAACAATGGTCGTACATGGAGCGACAAGAAGTCTTTCTCTCTCTAAATCAAACATGACAGAACTGCATTAAGCTTGAGTGGTATCCATTTGGGTGTTAAAAAATCTCACGAGTACCATGAGTCCAACTCGTTGAAGATTTTTCCAGTTCAACATTGTTGCCATCTTCATCTATCAAGGTAAATGACCTAATCCACTTGTTCATCACCTTAATAAACCTTAATCAAAAGAGTAATCTAATTCATCCTTAACTCGTGCAGATTCAGCTCAAGAGAATTAATATCACTGCATCATAGTTCAAGATAACATAGCTAATACATAGATATCAAAGTTGAATGGTATGTTTGTCTCTTTTCCTTATATCTCTATATCTAACTAGATTATTTTAAAAGCATGAACGTCCTTAGCAATATTTGATTAAACTTTTTACCTTTTATTAAAAGAATATAAGTAGACAAAATTGTCATATTGTATTTTTCTCAAAGAATTGTCATTTAATTAGTATCCTACTATTTGGGACCTTGAAATTAATTAAAGCTATAGTTACTAAATATTTACTTGTATGTAATATGCAAAACTCCTAAATATTTAGTACTTTAAAATTGATTTAAATTTTACTTTTCAAATCTTTTCTTATTTGTACTATATTAAAAATCCTAAACATTTAAGACTATGAAATCAATAATTTTATCTTATATAAATCTTACTTAATTATTGTAACCAAAATAAATAAGTAATCGGATTCAAAATATATTCATTTTTTTATAAATATAATAATTAACCTTCATATATGAATATTTTATCAATTAGATAGATGATATATATTTTAGTGTCAGCTACTATTTATTAAATATTTTTTTTCTAATTGTTAATAATTTTATTGATTAATGCAAAATACACATGTAAAACACGTACGATAATTTATTTAATAAAAAGTGGGTTAAAACAAAAATGATTCGGGTCCAAAAGTGACCCAAGCCCAAAACAAAAAACCATCAACAACAAACGGAAATGACCAAAAAACAAAAAAACAAAAAAAATGAATTGTCGGAATCAAGTGCTGCTCCTATTAACTCAATAATGGTAGTACATGGAGCTACTGGAGGTCCTTATCTCTCCGAATCAAACATGGTAGAACAACGTTAAGCTTGATATCCATATTTGGGTGTTAAAATATCTGACGAGCACCATGAATCCAACTCGATAAAGACTTCTCCAGCTCAACATTGTTGCCATCTTCATCTATCAAGGAAAAGGACCTAATCCCCTTGTTCATCACCAAAGTCAACCTTAATAGAAAGAATAACCTTATTTCTTTCTTAACTCGTACAGATTGAGCTAAAGAGAACTAATACCGCTGCATCATAGTTCAGGATATCATCACTAATATATATATATCAAAATTGAGTGGTATGTTTGCCTCTTTTCCTTATATCTCTATATCTAACTATATTATTTTAAAAGCATGAACATCCTTAGTAATATTTGATTGAACTTTTTACCTTTTATTAAAAGAATTTAAGTAGACAAAACTGTCATATACTTTTTTTCTCAAAGAGTTATCATTTAATTAGTATCCTACTATTGGGGACCTTGAAATTAATTAAAGTTATAGACACTTAATATTTACTTGTATGTAATATGTAAAAACTCCTAAATATTTTTTATGTTAAAATTGATTAAAATTTTACTTTCCAAATCTTTCCTTATTTTTACTATATTAAAAATCCTAAACATTCAAGACTATGAGATCAATATTTTTATCCTATATAAATTTTATTTAATTAATGTAACCAAAATAAATAAGTAAACATAATCAAAATATGTTATTTTTTTCGAAAAAAATAATAAGTAACCTTCATATATGAATATTTCTTATCATTTAGATAGATAGTATTTATTTTAGTGTCAGCTGTTATTTATCAAATAATTTTTTTCTAATTGTTAATAATTTTATTGACTGATGCAAAATACACGTACAATAATTTTTTTTTATTTTTTTATTTAATTATGGGCAAGGCCCATTTATTGAATAAAAAGAGGGATCAAACAAAAATAATTCGGGTCCAAAAGTGACACAAACCCAAAACGAAAAGCCATCAACAACAAGCGGAAACGACCAAAAAACAAAAAAATAAATGAATTGTCTGAACCAAGTATTGTTTCTTATTAGCTCAAAATTTTTCGTACATAGAGCAACAAGAAGTCTTTCTCTCTCTGAATCAAACATGACATAACTGCATTAAGCTTGAGTGGTATCCATTTGGGTGTTAAAAAATCTCACGAGCACCATGAATCCAACTCATTGAAGATTTTTCCAGTTCAACATTGTTGCCATCTTTATCTATTAAGGTAAAGGACCTCATCTCCTTGTTCATCATCCAAATCAACCTTAATCGAAAGAATATCCTAATTTATCCTTAACTCATGCAGATTGAGCTTAAGATAACTGATACCACTGACTGATACCACTGCATCATAGTTCAGGATAGCATAGCTAATACATAGATATCAAAGTTTAGTGGTATGTTTGTCTCTTTTCCTTACATCTCTATATCTAATTATATTATTTTAAAAGCATGAACGTCCTTAGTAGTATTTGATTGAATTTTTTACCTTTTATTAAAAGACTTTAAATAGACAAAATTGTCATATAATATTTTTCTCAAATAATTATCATTTAATTATTATCCTACTATTGGGGACCTTAAAATTAATTAAAGTTATAGATATTAAATATTTACTTGTATTTTATATGTAAAAACTCCTAAATATTTAGTACTTTAAAATTGATTAAAATTTTATTTCTCAAATCTTTCCTTATTTCTACTATATTAAAAATTCTAAACATTTAAGACTATGAAATCAATATTTTTTTTATCTTATATAAATCCTACTTAATTATTGTAACCAAAATAAATAAGTAATCTGATTCAAAATATGTTCATTTTTTTAAAATATAATAATTAACCTTCATATATGAATATTTTTATCATTTAGATAGATAATATTTATTTTAGTGTCAGCTGCTATTTATTAAATAATTATTTTTTCTAAGTGTTAATAATTTTATTGATTAATGCAAAATACACGTGCAAAACACGTACGATAATTTATTTAAATATGGGCAAGTCCCATTTATTGAATAAAAAGACCGTTCAAACAAAAATGACTCGGGTCCAAAAGTGACCCAATCCCAAGCCCAAAACAAAACACCATCAACAACAAGCGGAAACGACCAAAATAAAAATAAAAATAAATGAATGGTTTGAACCAAGTGCTACTCCTATTAGCTCTACAATGGTCGTACATTGATCTACCAGAGGTCCTTCTCTCTCTGAATAAAACAAGGCAGAACTGCGTTAAGCTTGATTGGTATCCATTTGGGTGTTCTAAGATATGACGAGCACCATGAATCCAACTCGTTGAAGACTTCTCCAGCTCAACATTGTTGCCATCTTCATCTATCAAGGTAAAGGACTTAATCCCCTTGTTCATCACCTAAATCAACCTTAATCGAAAGAATAACCTAAATCATCCTTAACCAGAGGCGAATCCAGGATTTTAAGAAAACGGGTGCACCATTGCTTTAAAGATAATATCAAAAAATTTATAATAACAATAACTAAGCGAGCAATACATAAAAATTACATTCCACAAAAAATATCATCAGTTTACAATTGTACTCGACGAGACTTCATATTTTGAAAACGATCTATAATAGCATCATTACTTACATTTTCAAATATCTTCCGCTCTATCTTACAAACTAAACATCCATTCAAAAATTCTTCACCAATGCTATTCAACTTAGTCACAAATTTAACTAGCAAATTTAAAATAAAATAAGAGAATCGCATATCTTTCACAATAAAAAATAAGGGAATCACACC
>NW_006239371.1:103911-112631 GCF_000226075.1 Solanum tuberosum | reverse complement strand
AATGAAAAATGTGTTTTTAGTTAATAAAAATAAATTGAAGCAAATTGGGGCTGCCTAGGATCAAACCTGCGACTTGTGAGTTGAAATCTTGCAGTAGTACCAGTGAACCATTCAGCCATTTTGAGAACGGGTTCAACAAGTTTTAATATAATATATTCTTTAATAATTATAGAAGTAATATATCGAATTTAGTCGAATGACCACGGGTTCGGGTGACCCAAAATTAGTACATAAATTCGCCCCTGTCCTTAACTCGTGCAGATTGAGCTAAAGAAAACTGATACTACTGCATCATAGTTCAGGATAGCATCGCTAATACATAGATATCAAAGTTCATTGATATATTTGTCTCTTTTCCTTATACCTCTATATCTAACAATATTATTTTAAAAGCATGAACATATATCCTTAGTAATATTTGATTGAACTTTTACCTTTTATTAAAAGAATTTAAGTAGACAAAATTGTCATATATTATTTTTCTCAAATAATTGTCATTTAATTAGTATCCTACTATTGGGGACCTTGAAATTAATTAAAGTTATAGATACTAAATATTTACTTGTATGTAATATGTAAAAACACCTAAATATTTTTTATTTTAAAATTGATTTAAATTTTACTTTTCAAATCTTTCCTTATTTGTACTATATTAAAAATCCTAATTATTTAAGACTTTGAGATCAATATTTTTATCTTATATAAATCTTACTTAATTATTGTAATCAAAATAAATAAGTAAACAGATTCAAAATATGTTCATGATTTTTTTTAAAAAATAAAAGAATAATTAACCTTCATGAATGAGTTATTTTTATCATTTAGATAGATAATAATTATTTTAGTGTCAGCTGTTGTGTATCAATTTTTTTTCTAATTGTTATTAATTTTATTGATTGAAGCAAAATACACGTGCAAAACACGTACAATAGTTTATTTATTTTTTATTTAAATATGGGCAAGGCCCATTTATTGAATAAAAAGAGGGTTCAAACAAAAATGACTCGGGTCCAAAAGTTACCCAAACCCAAAACAAAAGGCCATCAACAACAAGCTGAAACGACCAAAAAAACAAAAAGAAATGAATTGTCGGAACCAAGTGATGCTCCTATTAGCTCAACAATAGTCGTACATTGAGCTACCAGAGGTCCTTCTCTCTTTGAATCAAACATGGAAAAACTGAGTTAAGCTTGAGTGGTATCCATTTGGGTGTTCAAAAATCTCACGAGCACCACCATGAATCCAACTCGTTGAAGACTTCTTCAGTTCAACATTGGTGCCATCTTCATCTATCAAGGTAAATGACCTAATTCCTTCGTTCATCACCTAAATCAATGTTAATCGAAAGAATAACCTAATTCATCCTTAACTCATGCAGATTGAGCTCAAGAGAACTGATACCACTACATCATAGTTTAGGAGAGCATAGCTAATACATAAGTATCAAAGTTGAGTGGTATGTTTGTCTCTTTTCCTTATATATATATATATATATATATATATATACGCGCGGTTACGAAATGAACTAAAATAAAGTTTTATACTAATACCATTAATTTACTGTAATAAATCACAAAAGAGAAGCTACGAAAAATCAATTAAATATATCTATATTTTGTAACAATTGTTATTCCAAGTAATCTATAAGGTACATAATCTTTAATTAGAATTATTAGTTTTTTACATCTATATTTTTTAAATTCTGACTTCTTCCTTCTCTTTGTTAAAATTAACTTCATCACTATTTACTTTCTAGTGTTCGTGTGTTCACCAACCTAAAGAATTATAATATCAAGATCCCTAAAAAATAAATTATTTTTTATTGAAATTAGAAAACAAAATAAGGTAAGTGTAACGACCTGATTCCGTCGTTAGAAAAAAGTCAATGGGAAATAATTGGGACCAGAAAACTTTTGAGTAGTAACTTGAAAATTCCTAGCCTAGTCCAGATTTGGACGAAATATGAGTCAGTGAGGTCAAGGGAAATATGGTAATGAATGAGAGATCTAGTTATGAATTTGAGCACATGAGTAGATAGCTAGGACGTTAAAGAACCCGTACGACTTTACAGAATCAAATTCGGACGAGTAGAACTCCCAAAACTGACCTTAGTGTGAACATGTAGTTTTCGAATATCGTGAGTTGAAGGTGTGTTGTGTAATGGGGATTTAAGACTCTAATTTTGACGTTCTATCTCCACGCAAGCCGCCAGGGCGGGATTTACTTTTCAAATCTTTCCTTATTTGTACTATATTAAAAATCCTAATTATTTAAGACTATGAGATCAATATTTTTATCTTATATAAATCTTACTTAATTGTTGTAATCAAAATAAATAGGTAAACATATTCAAAATATGTTCATGTTTTTTTTAAAATAAAATAATTAACCTTCATGAATGATTTTTTTATCATTTAGATAGATAATAATTATTTTAGTGTCAGCTGTTGTTTATCAAATAATTTTTTTCTAATTGTTATTAATTTTATTGATTGACGCAAAATAAATGTTCAAAACACGTACAATAATTTATTTATTTTTTATTTAAATATGGGCAAGGCCCATTTATTGAATAAAAAGAGGGTTGAAACAAAAATGACTTGGGTTCAAAAGTGACCCAAGCGCAAAACCAAAAACCATCAACAACAAGCTGATGGTTGTGTACTGATACTGCACTTGCTCGTATATGTTGTGATTCTGGTATATGTTGTGCTTACTGAAATAGCCGCGTGATCCTACCAGTACACTGTGGTTGTGTACTGATACTGCACTTGCTCGTTCTTTGTTGAGTACAGGGCATCTTTAGGCAGCTACTGATAGACCTCAGCTAGGAATCAGTGATCGAGACCAAATTCAAGGGTGAACCAGTTCTTTCAGGCAGCCATGAGTTCTCCTTTTGATTAGTCCATTTTCTTCGGACTTAGATTAGTACGTTAGATATTTGTTTGTTTAGTTTCGGGGTTATACCCCTTGTTCTTAGACTTGTCGTTATTAGAGTTTTGATAATGCATGCCATGATTCAACACTTGATTGTATGATTATGAGTGTGTACACATGAGTGTGATTGTGATTGTGGTTGTGTTGAATAGATCGGGTGTCACGTTCCGACACACTAACTTGGATCGGGTGCCACGTTTCGGTGCATGTATGGGATCGGGTGTCACGTCCGGCACACTAATTGAGATCGGATGTCACGTTTAGGCACACTAAGATATTGGGTATGGGTTCCATGAGAGGACCATTGATTTGTTATATCTACTTGTTATTGAGAGTGTGAAATTGTGCATTGCTCCTGAAATGATAATCGATGTGTATTTATATTATGTACATGTAAGTGTTGTAGACACGTAATTTTTGACCGAACATAAGATTTTACAATATTTTTATTCCTTAAATATTTTTTTTATGTTTAAGTTAGATATTTTGGTTTTGTCTTATTTTAGTAAATTTATTTTAAAAGATACGAAAATAACAAAAATAATATGTTTTAGTTTAATTTCAGTTTAATAAATAAGCTAGTATTTCTTAATTATAATTTTTATTAGCTAGCTACTCAATTTTTGTTAGTTTAAAAAATAATTAAATAATATTCTTATTATATTATATTATAAAAAATAAAAAAAAACTAAAACTAACCTACACTACCGCATTAACCCCTTATACTACTACCCCACTCCACTCACAACCCCACCATCTGCACATACACAACACACCACACTCCCTCACACGTACATCCACACACCCATTCCCACAACACACCACCTCCTATCTACATATACTACCCATTCCCAGAAAGAAAAAAAAAGATCCGAAACACAACACACGCACAACACCAATAGAAAAAAAGAGGAAAAACATTTTGGTCTTCCTTTCTACTACAACATACGGGAGAAGAAAAAAGAAAGAATGAAAACAAGCAACACCAAAAAATACAAAAGTACGACCAGCAATACCAAGAAAAATAAATAACTACAACACACATACAAAACAAAAGAAAAATCAGCAACCAAAAACACTCCCACTTTATATTTCTTTCACTCACAAACAAAAGTGAGGTCGAGGTACACTTTCGTGGTTTCGAGTTCGTGGTTCCGAGTTCGTGGTTCTTTATTAGGATTGTTTCCTTTTCATAAATTGAATTTTCGCAAGAGGTACCGTTTAATTTTGTTGTATATTTTGATTTTTTATGATTATATAATACTTGATTCCAATGTTATGAAGTTTCCTCGAAATTTAGGTGTGTTTAATTTTGACACAATAATATTGAAATATTTTATATTTATTCTATTGTACATTATTTTTCATTTCGTACCATATGTTGTTGACAATTAAGTACCTCTTGTGTCCAACTAAAATCAACTAAATGTCTAAAAGAATTATTGTATAGCAATTTGTTTAGTCAATTTTATCTAATATTAAAAATGTTTATTTTAGAAAAATTAAGAGATGAAGAGTTACAATTTTTTTATTTTTTTTTTATTTTTTTTTGTTATAACTTGCAAGTATACTTAAAACGTGAATGCATCCATATCAAATTTGAATATGAACACTTTTTTTTGTTTGTTTAAGATTTTAGACTTTTATTATTTAAATAGTAGTCAAGAATATAAATAATAAAAAGTAATTTAATAACTAATAATACGCTTAAGCTATCTAGTAATTATAGGTAAATATTAAGATGTAAGACTTGTTTCAAAGGCATGTTTCGAATAAGAATGTGGTTACACATCTTTTTCTTGAGACATTAAAATAAACTCAAAGATGTGGTGACACACCTTGTCCAATAATATAATCTATTTTCATTAATTTACAATGAGATTTATAGAAAATTAGTATGTGTGATGCAAGGAAGACAATTATGTCTCTAAACGTGAAGATCGAGAATGCAGTTATGCATCCGGTTTAAGACTAATAAAAATTCAACAATTAAAAAATAAGCAAATTTTGGCAATAATAAGAACACAAAATTATCCAAAAATGTATCAAGATAAGTATAAGTCAATAAAAGCGACCGTGCTAAAATACACGGGGACTCGAGGGATGCCTAATACCTTCCCCTCGGTCAACAGAATTCCTTACCTGATTTTTTGGTTCGCAGACCAAAACTAAAAGAGTCATTTCCTATTGATTAGGGATTCGAAAAGGTGACTTGGAACACCACAACTCAATTCCAAGTGGCGACTCTGAAACAAAATAAAATAATCCCTAAATCAATAACGTCACTTTAAAATGGAAAAACCCTTCCGCCGTGCGAAAAAGGGGTGTGACATGTGTTTACTTTGTTGTGATTGCTCGTATATGTTGCACTTATTGGAATAACCGCGTGATCCTACCAGTACACTGTGGTTGTGTACTGATACTGCACTTGCTCATTCTTTGTTGAGTACAACGCATCTTCAGGCGGCTACTCATAGACCTCAACTAGGAGATCAGTGATCGAGACCGAATTCAAGGGTGAGCCAGTTCTTCCACGCTGCCATGAGTTCTCCTTTTGCTTAGTCCATTTTCTTCGGACTTAGATTGTCACGCCCCAAACTCAAGGGGTGCAACTGGCTCCTAATGTCAGAACTCAGGCCCGAGCTGACCCTGCTGATCTATTTGCTACTAGTGCATGGCAGCCACACGCAATAAAAAAAACAAACAAGTATATCTCAGCTTAACATTAAGCGCTCGGCCGACAAGGCCCCTATCAACAGATCTATAAAAGAAACAGCTACTCCCAAGAGTTCATATAAAGAAATAGCCAACTAGCACAAAGTTCTGATTGGGCCGTCGAGACCACCATGATCTCTATACCGAAACTGAAAGCTAACAAGCTACAACAAACCAACAAACTAGGCCAACATGGTCATAACGTATCTATACACCCCACACACTAGTCTGCAAGTCTCTAAGAGTAGTTAAGATTGGCGGGACAGGGCCCCAGCCTACCCATAAAAAATATGCAACAAAAGCTAACAAACCTCCCAACTCTGACAGCTCCGGAGGAAGGGGCTAGCCAACCGGATAGAAGTCAATCCTACTGCTGAGTAGGTCTACTGGGTCATCTGTCGGGACCTGCATGCATGAATGCAGCTCCCCCAGGCAATGGGGTGTCAATACAAAATAATGTACAGAGTATGAAAGGCAATAAACTATGAGCAGGTATCCTAATATACTAAACTAATCCGATAAATAAATCAAGGATAAGATAAGTGTACTGACCGGCTTCTAAATCTAAACTTATCAAAAATAATAAAACAACAACCTAAACATGCCCCCATAAGCTCGGTAGGTACAAACAGCAAACAAGACCACCTACATAGGCCCCCATAAGCCCAGAAGGTGCCAATCAGTCTATATACCCCTATCGGTAGTCCCCTAACCCCGTAGGCAGTCACATAGCCCTCTTAGGCATCAATATAGCTTATAGACAACTCATAGCCCTCTTAGGCAACAACATAGCCCTGTAGAAGCACATAGCCTTCTTAGGCGTCAATATATCCCTGTAGGCAACTCATAGCCCTTCTAGGCATCAATATAGCCCCATAGGAAACTCATAGCCCTTCTAGGCATCCATATATCCCCGTAGGCAGAACATAGCCCTTCTAGTCATAGATCACATTCTTACAGCTAACCACAATAGCCCAAATGGCAATAATAACAATTCAATAGGCTAAACGCGAGCAATCTAGCTATAAGTAACCTATACGAATAGCCTCTAAGTCGTGTCCAACATAAGGACGCCACTAGCTGAATAAAAATCCCGACAAGGGAGGATTATATCCACTCGAGCAGCCAACAATCAACAATAATGGCTACAAGTATAAGAAGGATAACAACCCAATTACATTGCTCCTAAGCTTTAAGGAAACATGTTGTAAGAAGGGAGTAACCTTTACATACCTTTCCAATGAACGCTCGAAAGACCGTAGTTCCTTAACGAAAGTTGTTCTTATGTACTAAGCTTCACAAACATTATATATACACAGTTGGTACACACCTATAAACAGTTCATAATTAATCTTAAATCGGCAAATTTGCCATATTGCCCCAACTTGTCAAAACGTTCGTAGAAATTCATAAAACAATCATAAAAGAGTCCCGAGATGATTACCTTAGTTAACCAAGTGTAAACCTTGAATAAACACCAATAACTACAAATTTATATCTTCAAAAACTAGCTCCAAACGCAGCTAAAAGAAGGGAAAAATGATTACCACGTGTAGAGATCACGTTTCTAGGCACGGGGGAAACCTTTATTGGTAGAAATCATCAAAACTAACCTTCAACATGCAAGAACTCCATAGGAACTCTCTCTTAAGCTTTCTTTCTGGTTTGGAAGTGAAAAGAAATGTTTTCATGGCTTAAAACGTTGAATAAACCGACATACCACATTTTTTTACCCGACCCAGATTTTGCCGCGACAGTCCGTAGTAAAACCCTCATAAGTTTTTACTCCAATGTCGATGGGATACGGGGTTTTGTGCGTTGTAAACTAGACTCGTAGGCCTTCGATTCAATGGGTGATAGGCCTTCTAACTCTTTATATATTGGGATAAAACATCCAAGACATTTGACCCAAATTTCATAGAGATCTTTAAAAAGGAACTTATGATAACTTTTGCCAACTTTTATTTTGCCACTTACCTGACTTCAAAACTTGAGATACAACCCTTGAACACTTAAACTATGACATACCACATCATTCTTAATTTATTACCCACCCTCCTTGTCTTTCCACGAAGATACGAGTTAATTTAGACATTTTGAAAAGTCAGGGTGTTACATAGATTAGTATGTTAGATATTCGTTTGTTTAGTTTTGGGGTTATACCCCTTGTTCTTAGACTTGTCGTTAGTAGAGTTTCGGTACATTAACTTTCTGGTTCTAGGCATTGTTTACCGCAAATGTTTTGTTAGACTTTCAGAGTTTATGGGAACTTCAGTTTATTTCTGCATTTAAACCTGCTTTCGTATCTTTAAATGTGTAGTATTTTGATTGAGTTGCTTAGTTGGGTTGTAGTAATGGTTCTCCCATCGGAGGGTTAGTGTGGGTGCTAATCACGACGGTTTGAGTCGTGACAATAAGAAATAAAATACATTTAAAAATCTACAAAAAAAAAGGAAGAAGAAGAGAGAATTAGCTATGCAAAAAAGATTGAAAAAAATAGCATGCACAAATTCCTAATTTTGCTAGTTTTGCTAGTTTTGCTTGGCTTATATACAAAAATATTAAAGAGTATATTTCACATTTCAAATAAATACTACATTCAATATACAAATTGATGCTTATCGTGACCAACAACACAAACCTACGGTACGAGTGTCTACGATCGTCGATAATATAGTAACCCAACTAAAGGTTGGGGTCGTGTCCCAAGGGAGTGGTTTTGAGAATTAATAGAAAAATAAAATTTAGTTTTCTAATTATTCATAGCTGAAGACAAACAAAAATATTGTAAATTAAAGGGGGTGACATAAAAGTGTCAAATATCAATTGGGGTTTTTGTCACAAGTAGCAAAAACAGCAAAAGTAAACAAGAAAATCAAGTATGGGAGAAAGTTCTTGGGGTGTGACTGCAATACAAGTTGAGATAAATCGTTAGGTACATGCTTTCGATAGGAAATTTACAAGATAATAGTGACTAGGCTAAGCTTTACAAGAGGGAAACTTACCCCGTTCAAATGAGTTCCTCTTGGACACCCACTTGCCGCATGAAGACCAGCCTACGCCTTACC
>NW_006239371.1:103234-103663 GCF_000226075.1 Solanum tuberosum | reverse complement strand
AATCCTTTTCTCTTCAAGTCTCCCACAAAACCCTCTCCAAACTTGAGAGAAAATATACCAAAAAGTACTATTCTATTATGGAAATTAAATTAAATGTTCGACTCCTCTAAATTAATAAGAAGTTTAGTATTTATAGACTTTAGAAAATAGTGCTGGCGGATCTTTCGGCGAGGTTAGTCGATGTTGCCGAATGACTCGGCGACTCGCCCTTCTTCTGTTTCATCGCCGTTTCGTGCTTTCCTTCAGCATCTCAACCTTCTAGACCATTGGGCGGTATAGTACTGCTTCGCGGAAATATTCGGCAAAGTACCGACTGCTCCTTTCATCGCCTTTTGATCCTTCTTCTTTAGGGCTTCGCACACTGGAACAAAGGGCAGAATGAATCCCTTCGGCGAATCGCCAAGTGTGCTTGGCGATGCTCAGGCTTCA
>NW_006239371.1:102745-102947 GCF_000226075.1 Solanum tuberosum | reverse complement strand
GGTGTCTCAAATAGTGCTACACAAGACTAAATCATGAACATACATAACAAGACTCAATGTACTCATGCAAAATTCATCTGTGTACTCAAAGATTCAAGTTGTGACATGCCATTACCAAAGATTCTCATGCTCGCAATACTTGCTACTTATGCAAGTTCAAGCTCAACAAAAAGTATCTAAATGCCCTCACACAAAGAATGAT